>NW_022631030.1:1846371-2073826 GCF_010015895.1 Lontra canadensis
CACACTCTTTGCCATTCTGAGCCTGAGGAGAACCTCCCAAGTCGAAACCCAGCTCAGAGCAGAAGGTGTCCGCAGCCACTGGCTGGAACCGCCTGGCGCCCTCCAGCTCCTGCGGCCGCCTGCCCCAGCTCTTCCCAGACAGAGCGACTGGACTGCACAGGCAGGGTCCGGCGAAGCCTCCACCTCCTCCCTGTGCTGCCACTTGTCAGAGCCAGGCAAGAGAGATGCCAGCCTCATCCCCAGCCTGAAAGCCCATTCGGGGCGCTGGAAGATGAATTATGTTTCATTTATATCAAAGAAGCAATCTCGGAGCCCATTTGTGATCAAATTTGCTGTCAGAGAAACTTTGCTTTATCTCATTACATCTGATATCTCTTGGCTTCTTGTCCTTGAGACTATTAAAGTTTAATGTCAAATTCAAGATGAAATGAAATCTTTGCTGTATCATCTCATCAGGACCTGAGCGTTCCCCCTTCCATCTAAAATTTTTTGACAACTAATTACAATGGGGGATGGGGGGAGGGAAAGAGAAAGACCTACTTCCCTTCCATTTGCTGAAAATGCCATCATTTGAGGGGGTTGCCAATGAGCACAGTGGCCCCGCGATGGTGCAGAGCAAGGAGAGGTTCTCGTCACCCTTCAGCTCCTGTCTTCCCTTCACCCCGAACCCAACATCCCTGGGATCAGTGACATCTGTTTCCATCCCTGTTCTTACAAGGCCTTCCTGCCCAGGGCACATGGTGACAGAGAAGGCACACTGGACCAGGAGGCAGGTTGGCACTGGATTCCAGGCTCTGCCAGCTGCGTGAACATGGGCAAGTACACAGTCTCAGGCCTCGGTTTCCTCTGCTGTAACACAAGGGGTTTGGACCAGAACCACGTAACTCCACTCGGGCCCTGGGAGGGCAAGCGGATAGCTGAACAGCTGTGCGTGAACAACAGGGGTTGGGGACTGTGGCAAAGGGAAGCGTCTAAGAAATTAAACAAACACCAGAACATCACGTCTGCAGGCCTTATTTATCATGACAACTCTGAGACAAGTTGATTTCCTGGGCTTATGATCACCTCTAAAGAAGAAAAATGCCCACAGAAAACAGGCTTTAGACTGGGAATATGCTTTCCCTGGAATAGAGTTGGTACATTGATTAATAACACTGATTGAAATCCACCTATACAATACAGAGCTCTCCGAAGGCCCAGGGACACACAGCTCAGAATCCCTAAAAAGCAATGTACTTAAAAAAAAAAAAAAAAAAAAGCAGGGGGAGGTTTAAGAAAAAAGCAATATATTACAAATGTAAGAAGACATTCATTTATTCAAGAAATATCTACTAAGCATCCCTGATGTGTGCTTCCACTGTTCCAGATACTAGGAATTCTGCAGTTAATAAGAAAGACAACAATTCTTGAACCTGTGGAGTGTACACACTGTGGGAGGAGGACACACAATAAATGTGATAAATGTGATAAAGAAGGAATTCGTTCGTTTAAACAAATCTCCAAATTCTTAAAGTAGATGGGGCCAAGGCATGATGTGGATGCTGGGGTGTTAAGATAGCTCAGACCCCTGACTAGCTATGTCCATAAAACAGGCACCATCATGGTACCTACCTCTTTTGGGGAAGTGAATGGGTCTGTGTGAAATGCCTGGCACATGGGAAGTCACCGTTGTCTATCGGCACAATCAGCTGGGAAAGCATTCTGGAGAAGCTGAGCTCTGACCAGCAGGTCCTAGTGTCCCAGGCCTGGGGGACAGCAGCTGGCTTTAGTGAAGCAGAGCCCACAGCTCAGAAGAAGGTCCCAACTGTCTTCCAAATAGCTCCTCCGCCAGAAGAAATCAGGAATTACTTGATGCACTTGGCCGAGCTAGGATCCTGCTTTTTTTGTTTTTTTAAAGATTTTATTTATTTATTTATTTATTTGAGAGAGAGAGAGAGAGAGAGCATGAACCGGGGAGAGGGCAGAGGGAGAAAAAGAATCAGGCCCCCTGCTGAACAGAGAGCCTGGACATGGGGCTCAATCCTGGACCCTGAGGTCGTGACCTGATCCAAAGGTAGACACTTAACCCACTGAGCCACCCAGACGCCTCAGATCCTGCTTCTTAATAAATGACTTCTTGGTCTTCTTCACTTGCCCTTCCCTCTGCCTAACATATTCAGGGGAACTTCTTCTTGGGCTCTCGCCCATATCATTTCTACGGCAACCAAATGCCAGGAACTTCTACAGTTTTCTTCAGAGGAATCGGAGCATCATAGAGCCAGTCTGTCATTTCAGTCTCTAGAAGTGTGAAGGTAACGATTTATTCCTTAGCCCTTCTATTCTCGGGTAGGGAGGGGGGCGGATAGTCATCTAAACTGTTGGTAGGTATTTTCTTTACGATCAGAATATCTGGATGCCAGAGCCAACACTCAACTTTACCAATAGCCCCATTAAGTAGATACCAACAGCCACGACCCACCCCTTCAGGTGAGTAAACTACCACAAACTTCAGATGACTGCCTAAGGTGGCTGGTAGGCGCATTCACGGGCTTCAAATGCCAAGATCTAACCACATACGGTATTGACTCATTGTTTGCTGAATGACATATTCCTGTCCGAGGTGTGACACGAGCCAGAGAGACCTTGTCCTCTAAACAAACATGCCAGATTTCATGCATCCAAGTTAATGCTGTCCCCTGTAAGGTAGGACCTGGGAGGCTCTGCATTTGTCCCGGGGTTGCTGGCACTCACTGTTGTTTGCTTTGGTGTGTGTGTGTTTTTGGTTTAAGTTTTGCTTTTTTGCAGTTTTATCTTTGCTTTCATTGTTGTGAATTTGCTCCAAGACAGTAAACCTTTAATGTTTTGAGGGTAAATTCGATTTCTGGAAAAAGACCGAACTTGTTTGGAGCCAAATCTTGCCAATAAGGTAGACAAGTAGTTTATATTAAATTTAAAAAAAAGAAAAAACAACTATGTGCCTGGGGCTCAATAAATATTTGTTGACTAGCAATGACAACAAAATGAAAATTAAATACAAGTTGTTTGATTCTAAAGAAAAGAGACTAGTTTTATTCTTTGGCTCATAAACCTTCTGTGAAAGTAATTCCAGAAAAGAAATTCCAAAGCATTTTGAACAGCGGTGGAGTCGTTGGAACAGGACCAGCATATCAAGGGGGGTTCGGCTTGGAGGACGACCTACGGTTACAGAAGCCCTAGATTTCAAATCAACATTTAAGGAGTCCCACGTACATGCAGGACAAGTTCTAAACACTGTGTGTAACTAAATAAGAACAAAATTCTCAAAGAGCTTCCAATCCTTTGGGGGAGGGAAGCAGGAAAGATGCCTATAGAAAAGCAATAAATACCCATGATACAAAGCAGACCATAAGACACTCCAGAAGGACTGGGGGAGGTATCTAAGGGAGGCAGGGAGACTTCTGGCTGGAGGGTCGGGAAGAGGCTTTGCGGGGGAGGCAGCACTGAGCTGGGCCTTAAAGCAGTGCTTCCAGATCTTTTCATGACATGGCACACCCAGAAGATGGGTGGCTCACTAGGACAAATGGACAATGGTCCCCATGGATGGGAGCGCTGGCCAAGAGGGCTTCCCGTGGCTCCAGCCCCATCCTGTGGCCCTCCACGCTAAGGAGAATGAATTCCGCACAACACATGCCTTAAGAAGACCTGTCTTACAGAAGGAACAGAACTTCCAAGTGGGCTGGGAGAAAAGGCATTTGCAAGCTCACAGGCACAGGACATAGAGGAATTAAGTGTTCGCTGTGTCTGGACCGCAGGCTAATGTCCTATTGGCAGGAGGGCACGAACCCAAGGGGGAATTAAGGGAGTTGAGACCCTGGAAGCAGCTTGAGGCCAGTGGACTGGGGGCCTGGACTGCCATGTTAGGGACTCTGGAAGTGATTCCACAAACCACTGGAGAGCTGAGTAGTGTATTTGGGGGCTGAGAGGGAGTGGGAAGAAACCCTCACACTGCTTATGGCTTCCTTAAAAACAGCCATTAAGAATACACTTTAAACAAACAGACAAATCCCCAGAGCTAGGATTCAGGCCTTTCTCCCGCTTGGAGCTTAGCAGGATGCCCTGCTTAGAGAAAAAGACCCAGCTGATTCAGAAAAGAGATGAAAACCCCCAATCCCCAGTTTTCTGTTATTTTTTTTTTAATCCTGTGAGGCTAACAAAGTAAACACCTGTGTCTCCTCAGGAGCTCAGGGTCCCCGGGAACTAAGAGCAGGCAGACTCCTTCATGTGTTTTTTGTCTGTCCCCTTAGTAGTTTGAGTCACTGCAGCTGTGGTCTGACTAAAGGAGACTTACAGCCCCGCAAACCAGGGCCCTGTGGTGTGGTACCAGCCTGCCCTCGGGCTGGGGCACAGTACTCCGAAGATGGCTGCCAGCGTTGCTATGGAAATTTAATTCCCCACCAGAAGCAAATCCCATTCTAAAGGCCAGGAATGGCCATGTTAGGTCAAGAACAAAACATGAACTGGGGGAAAAGATTGCTTTTCAAGAGAACCAGACAATTAATTTAGCAGAGGAACCACCCTACAAAGAGAAAACTGCAGATACCTCATGTAAGCGATCGTTATTCAGTTTGAGGGCAGATTTTAAGAGTGCCTACAAGGAACATGGCGCCAGGGAGCGCTCTCTCTGTCATCAGAGGAGAAGTGTACGCGGTGGCCGGAGGGATGGAGGTGACAGGTCAGGAGAAACTTCCCCGGCAGAAGAGTTGTAAGACAGTGATCTGTGTTCCTGAGGAGAGTAGTGGAATCTGCTTCTCAAGAGGAATTCCAAAGAAGGGTAAGATTAGGTACATGTCCTAGGTGGTTTGGGTTAATGCCTTCCAAACCTTTTGAGTCAAAAAGTTCTGGGAGAGTCCAAAACCCCATTTCCATAACTCAAGGTCTCTCCCTTCCCCCGACATCACTGTCTACACGTGAGGTAAAAGTGTGAATATGTGTGAACTGAGCCACGCAAAGCAGCTGCTTAAACAGGCACGTGTGGAAACCCCAGTCCTACCTGGGCACGGTCTTCTTCCTCTCTCCTCTCTCCATCACCCTCCAGCCCCCAGTCCAGAGTTTGTGGAAGGAAGGGACGATTCGGCGTGCAGACATTAGCTGGGCCACTGTTATGTTCCGGGCACTATGTTCGATGCTATGGGGAAAACAAAGAGGTGGAGACTTTACCCCCTGCCTTCAAAGAACTTGTCTGGAAAGAAGCTCCAACGCGACCACATAAAAAAGGTAACAGGTCAACTTAGGGGGTTTCTGTAGAAAATGCAAGACCGTGAGAAGCTCTTTCTTTGCTCGGCTGGTCAGGGAAGGCAGAGAGAAAATCTCTTTTCTTTTCTCTAACTATGGTAAAAAAAAAAAAAAAAGACAAAACAAAAAACATGTAACATAAAATTTACTGTCTTTCACATATTTTAAGTGTACAACTCAGTTAAGCACATTTACACTGTTGTGCGACACACCTCCAAAACTCTTCATCCTGGACACAAACCTTATATCCATTAAGCCACAGCTCCCCAACTCCCTCTCCCCCCAGTCCCTAGTAACCAGGATTCTACTTCTGTCTCTGGGAATCCGACCGCTTTAGACGCCTTACAAAAGTGGAATCACACAGTATTTATCTTTTAGTGACTGGCTTATCTCACTTTGCACCATATCCTCAAGGTTTATCTAAACTATAGCATGTATCAGAATGCCCTTCCTTTTTAAGGCTGAATAATATTCTCTCGCGTGTAATCTCTCATTTTGTTTACCATTTCATCTGTCAACTGACATTCGGGTTCCTTCCCTCTTGGATACTGTGGATAATGGTGCTGGGAACACAGGCATGCAAATAGCTCTTTGAGATCCAGCTTTTAGTTCTGTTGGAGGTGGACCCAGAAGTGAGATTGCCAGACTGCATGCAAGTTCTAGTCTCTTCTATTTATTTTGAAACCACCGTGCTGTTCTCCATAGAGGCTGTGCCTATTTTACGATCCCGCTAAAAGTGCATGACCGTTTCAGTTTTTCCAAATCCTCCTGAACACGTGTCACTTTGGTTTTTTTAACAGTGGCCCTCCTAATGGATGTGACATCTCATTGTCGTTTTCATTTGCATTTCTTCAATAATTAGTGATGTTGAGCATCTTTTCATGTGTCGGTTGGCCATCTGGATATCCTCTATGCAAGTAGTTTGCCCATTTTTCAATCAGGTTATTTCGGGCTTTTTGTTACTGTTCAAGGAAGAGCATCCTGAGTGGAGTTAGGAAGAGAGAAAAATTGTCTGGGCGTAGAGAGGAGGCAGGCTTTTGTCCCGTCTGAATCACGTGACCCAGGCGGAATGCTTTAAGGAAGGTGAGGGCATGCTGTGTGGGGATCAGACGGGCAACAGGTGTGGGCCGGGTCTCCAAACCAAGATCCTGAAGCACCACGTCCGGCATCTGGAGAGCCTGAGGCCACAGACGCACACCCACCCTTCCCCCAGCACCCGCCTTAGCTAAAGTACAGCTCTGCAGTTGACTGAAACTGGCTTCTTTGTAACTGTTTCTTCTCTTGGAGGGGAGGGCTCTCCCTCCCTCCAACTGCCTGACATTTCTAGTGTTATCCTGAGCTTCCAAGTAACCAGCACCTCTGCCCTCGCCAGGAGCAGCTGGCATACTCCAGAGATGCCTGGGGAGGGACACTGGACAGCAGCCTGCCCCGCCTCTCCGGCTACCCCTCCTGCCCGTGGACTGTATGGTCCTCCGCCTTCACTGGAAGCAGGAGAGAGACCCATCTGTCAGTGCTGAGCACCCCTGTGAGAGCCCGCTCTCCCTCACTTCCCGGACCAAACACCTGGCTACACTTTTTGCCTAGTGTGTGTTGCATGGGGAAATGCTCCCCACACGCTGTTATAAAGTAGGAGACAAAAAAAGTGTTACTGCAGGAGGTTCCTATTAAAAGACAGAGATAAAGAGTCAGAAAGAAAGAAAAGGACAGCAAGGTGATACACCTCAAATATTAATAGTGGTGGCTTCTGGGTAGTAGAATATGGATGAATTTTTTTCTTTGTGCTTTTCTGTATTTTCCAAATTTTTGACCATGAATATGTATTACTTTTGTAATCAGAGAAAGGACAGCACATGGTAATTTTAAAAAGCCTTTGTTGGGCTTCATGCCCACTTGGGCTTGGTGCTCTTACAGATTCCACACAGAAAATGGTCGAGGTTTTGCCCCTTGGAGCTCCTCCTCCCAGCTACACCTGTTGGACCTCCCAAAGGGGCTAAAGACGTTCCCACTCACACCAGACCCATCAGGGCAGAGAAGCCATGGTGGGGTGGATGGCACAGGATGCAATGTCCATAAACGGAAGTGGGCATTCCCTGGGAACAGGGGTCACCTTCAACTCTCCTCGGATCAACCCAGAACACCCTTAGCCTTCCTGAAGGAAGGGGCGATGGCGGGGCTCTTTTAGAAACTAGGAGACAGCATCAGTCTGTAGGGAGCCAGGGAAGGCCTCTTCAGGGTGTGCAGGGGTGCCACCCACCCCCACCCCGCAAGGCATGGCTCCCCACAGTTCAGCCTTCCCTCCCTCACTAGAGAAATTACCACATTTTCAGGGACCAATTGTCTCTCCATCTAGATGGGCTTGCTAAGAGAGCCGGAATGAGTTCAGCAAGACGGAGGGGAGACTGAAAGATAGTATCTTGACTTGAATCAGTGGTACCAAAGCATGGCTGGTCTCTGGATTCTAGTATCAACCATTTCGCTTCCTCTCTCAGGAGGGGAAGCATCATGGGTCCTAAAGATAGTCCTGTGAGAGAAAGGGGTCCTGAAGACACCGCCAGACAGGGGTACAGATAAAGTCCTCCCTCTGAACTGCCCCTTGGAAGATAAGGCTGGGCTGCTGACTGTTTTATGCATGGGAAATGAAAGTTGTAACGATGTTCCTTGCATTTACACAAGACTTCTTCATCTCCAGAGCTTTTATGCAACACATCCTATTAGACACTAGGGGAAACTGAGGCTCAGAGGAAAAAGCGGCATGCCCAAGGTCATGGAGTGGTACAGCTAGGACTGCAAACCTAGAGCTCTGGATTCAGAATCTGGCTTGTCTCCCCCAGTAACTGCTGAGTCATTTACACACGTCCACATGCCTTTCTGAGCTCCCCGGGCGGGGGAGCTGCGCAGAGAGAGGCTCTACCAGGGAGAAGGGTTGTCTGTGTCCTGGGACCAGCTGTCTGGGAGTCCAGGCTCTCCCTTAGCACTCCCTTCTATGGGCTGACTCCTAGCACTCCCCCATCCCCTGCAATGTTTTCAATCTTATCATGTCTGGCTTGAAAACAGCCATCCCCTGCAAGCCAAAAGATACCATTTCTGAGGGGGGAATCTCTGACGGGGTTCCTGTGTGTCTCAAGCCAGAGAACCCAACTATACAACCAGGTACCACCGGCCTTGGAGAGCCTCAGTTTACACAAGATGCTTTTGTTAAAATTAGAATACAGCGCCCCCTCTTGGCAGATGAATTACAACACAAGGCCTCTGGTGCCCAAGTAACCCCCAGGGTTACTCAAGGGTTACTAAAGGGTAACCCCCAGGTTACTAAAATCCTGGATTTTAGTTGGATTTTAGTTCTTGCTCAACCCCAGGGATGGGGATCCACTGTGCAAGGCATGCTATGGGCCTCATCCCCAAGGATCTAAAAGTCACCCTCCTTCTCCCCAAGCCCACTTCTCAGGCATGCCCCCCGCCCCCACACACACACACTCAATTTTCTTTCAAGCTCCCTCCACTTGGTGATCAGAGAGGGTCCCCGCCCCGCACCGCACCCCTGTCCGTGGTCTGGACTGGATTTCTAACTCCCTATGTAGAGCTGATGAGGTCTCATTCCCAGGAGGAACCAAGCATTTTCCTCGTCCTCTGCCCACCCCCCACAACCCCCCTTGGAGAGCTCCTTTATGCTCTATTTTTAGTTTTCTTGATTGCAAGCGAGAAGTCGGAATCAGAGTATGCCAGGAAACTGCCGCGGTAACCAACCCCGAAAAATGGACAGCAACTGGGGAGGGAGGCGGGGCTCAGAGTGGAGGTGGAGAGGTGGCCTCCGAGTCTCAAACTTGCCGGGGTTGGGAAGGAGGGCGGGGGATGTGTCAGGCACCCCTGCTCTAGACCGGCACGGAAAGGTAGCTCGCGTCAAGCCACAGAGCTAGAGGGACCCCTAGAGGCCGCCCAGCCCAGCCCCTCCTTTCCGGAGATGGCTACTGAGTCCCACAGCGGGGGGAGCGGGGCAGGGCAGGGCCGCCGAAGTAGCCTGGTTGCTGCGGCCTCCCCTCGCCCGGCGCAAGGAGATCCCACCGCTTAGCCGGGAGACGTTTCCGTCGGAGACGCAGCCTCGAAGCCGGTGCCGTCTGCGTACCAGCGCGGGCGGGAGAACCAGGCAGGCCTCCCACGGGCCGCCCAGGCTCGCCCGGGGCCAGAGTCAGGCCCGCAGCCCTCCGCCACCCTAACGCCGGCCTCTGCCCGCTTTGGGTCCCGGGCAGGAGTCGGCGGGGCCCCCCGCCCGCGCCAGATGCGCCCCCGCCCCGCGGGGCACAGGCGGGAAAGACGCGGGCCCGGGAGCGCTTCCCCCCGACGGGCCGCCGCACTCCCTAAATGAATGAACTGGCAGCTCCAGAACGGCGGCGCAATTGGCAGTTATTGCTGGCAGTTTATCAGTATTAACTGATTAGGCCCGGGATGATGGATCCCCTGTCTCGCGGAGCCCGCTGCCCGGCGCACCGCGCTCCGCCCTCCGCCGCCCCCGGGCAGCCCGGCGCGGCCCGCGCCCCGGAGAACCCTGCCTGGCACCTGCCTCCCGCCCGCCCCAGCCCCTGGCTCCCCGCTCTCCCGCTCCCGACACTCCCCTCCCCCGCCAAAGAGACATTTAAATAAATAAAACAAAATTCAAATGCGGACACTAAATCTCCCCGGCGTTTAATTGATGATCATTATGCTTGGGAACCTAAACTCTTTTAATTTCACTGCGGTGCAGGGAGATGAATTATAGAATTACAGTCGCCAATTATCAATCACGCCTTTGCTCTGAGTCTCTTGGCTGCCCAGCCGGCTAGCCCTCCCTCCCGTAGGCCAGGGGTTGAAGAGGCGGGGTAACAGCACTGCAAACCTGAGCTCAGCCTGGACACCCGGCGAACTGTGGGTTTTGGGGTGCCCCGTTGTCTCTCTCTCTCTGCTAGCACCCCGTTTCTAGCACACCACCTTTTCTACTTAAAAAAAAAAAAAAAAGACAGAAAGGAAAACAGCAGAGAAAAGAAAACCTTTTTCATTTCGAGCTTGGCGTTTAATTCATTTTGTTCAGGGTGAGATGTGCTTGTAGCTTCAGTCCCCACACTGGGCAGGATTCCAACAGCAACTTTTGCCCCAGCCCAGGCAGCTGCTGTCATGCCCCCCCACCCCCCGGGGGAGGTAGCCCAGAGTTCGGGGAGGATTTAAGGGGCAGGGAGGCAGGCTCTGGAGTAATGCGCCAGTGCCGGCTGCTGGAGCCCTGGCTTCCACCACCGGGGAATGATCCCACTGCCCTCTCCTTCCCGTCCTCCTTCACAGTGAAAATAATAATAATAATTTGAATAATAATTTCCACCAAAGCTGTGAATGATTTGCATTTGTATAGAGCTCTGCAATTTACAAAGTGCTTTCATGTGCATTATCTCATTTGATCCTCCCAATAATCCTGAGAGAGGTCGCTAGAGCAGGTAGTTCTGTTATTCAAACGTTTATTCATTCATTCAACTAACATTTATTGAGTTTCTACTTTGTGCCAGGCCCTGGGGATACAAAGACAAGAAAAAAAAAAAGAGGCCTCCTATCTCAAGGAATTCACAGACTCCTGGGGAGACCTACTAAGTGAACAGAAAATTATAAGTCCTGGGTGGACAGGTGTCTCCCAACTCTCCTCAGCCTCGCCCCCACCCCCGACCCCCACCCCCTGCACAGGGAGGAAGGGGATGCAGCTGAGAGACAGGGCCAGGGTGGGCCCCACACCTGCCACACTGGGGTCCAAGTATGTGCTCCCCCACAACCACACACACACACACACACACACCTTATTATAGTGTCATCACTGTCTTTATCTGGTCCATTTTTTTAAGTACCCATATAGATCTATTTCCAGCCTTGAGCCCCCAAAATTATCATTGGTAAACAATTGTGGATCAGGAGAAACAAGTGTGGGAACCTCTGACAGCAAATCTCCCAAAGCCAAGTGTACTACCAGCACATAAAAAAAGATGTGGGCTGTGAATGGAGCCAGATCCTGGTCCTCACTGGGCCCGCCTGACACCTGGGCCTCTTTCCTGTGAGGTGCTGCTGGTCAACATCTCCTGGTTGATCGACTGGTTGGCTGACTGGCTGGCTGGTTGTAATACTCTGTTTTACTCCAGAAAGGATTTGAGGTAGACCAAGACAACACATTCTCTCCCACAGGGGTGATGGCAGTAAGTGTGGCTGGCCTAAAGTCACTGATAAATTCATCAGACAGTCCCATCCCTAGGTTCAGTCTTCAGATGGACGTCTAGCATTCACCATCTGACTCTGATGCATGGAGGTCTAGCATTCACCATCTGACTCTTAATCATCCAGGCCCCCTGACTGCAGGGGTGGATGAATTGGAATTAGCCTCGCTCGGCTGGCTTAGCTCAGCCCCCCAAAAGCAGCTAGGTCCTTGGATTTCTGTGCCAGTGACTGAGGTGAGGGAGCACAGAGCATAGGGATACTGGTAAAACAGCGTCTTTGCCTCTTTACAGAGCTAAATATCTCTAAGAGGAGGTCCTGAAGGGATCGCGGCCTGGGTCAGAGCCCACTGGTCTGCCTGGCCAAAGCCAGGACAACTCTATCCTGTCACCAGCTGGCTTCCCTGGGCTCTGGCCACTGGCCTCCAGCCACGGGCCAGGCACCCAGCCATGCCAGGGAGCCAAGCAGCGCTGGCATGGGGAGCTCTGTAACATTGTCCTAGGCATTGGAAGGCTGAGATGGAACCAGGACACTCTGGAGAAATTATGTCTCCATCCTGAAGTGGAGAGGGCATCCCAACCTTTCCTTGGTCCTGAGGACTTCCTTCCTTCCAAACATCCCACCCCGTCCCATGTGGCAAGGAAAGGGAGAGGGTACATTTCCATTCTGTAGCCTCCTGCCCTGCCATGCCCATCACACGCCATTTTGCGCCAGAGCTTAACTAAATGTCCTCTTATAGCTCTGCAAGCTTTGCCTCTTGAGCTCTACCTCCAGCATTCCCTCTCCTCTGCCTTGCAAATACCTCTTCAGCCTTCAAAACCTCAACTACCATCTCCTCTGGGAAGCCTTCCTGACTACCCCCCATCACCACCAAACCAGAGTTCACCTCCCCCACTCCAGGCCCCCTCCTCGCACACTGGAGGGCAGTTCATCCGCCCATCATGCCGTTCCTCCTCTTTGCTCTGAGCACCCTCCAGGTAAGGGTTGCTTCTGTCATTACTGTGTCCTTGTGCCTTGTCCACAGTAGGGCACCAACTAAGAAGGACAGAATCATATTTGAGCCCTGTCCTAAGGCTCCCAACTCACCCTACTTTGCCTGGACCTCCTCACTTTCAGCACTGGAAGTCCTGCATCCTGGGGAACCTTGTAGTTGCTGATGAGGGGGCCGATTCGGGACCCCACTCTGTGCCTCCTCCCTGGGACCTGAGAGTTGCAGTCCTCCAACACCGTGACACCTGTCTTCCAGGCTGGGTTTTCCAAGTCCATGAGGTCTGCAGGGAAGGGTCAAACACAGCTCACCCATGCGGCTTCTGGGCATCGTTTCAATGTGCAGATCTAAGCATTCAGAGTTCCAGAATGGATTCACAGGACTTGGACTTTTTCGAACCGGACCAGAGATCATCTGGGATGGGGAAACCATGGCCTGGAGAACTGGAATGGCCCACCCGAGAGGGCCTCGGGGAGTTGAGAGACGCCATCAGGGGACAGAAGTGACATCACACTGGGTGTCCTAGACCTTCTAGTCCCAGCTCCAGCGGCACATGGGCTGCCCTGCTGAGCCTACACCTTTCCCTCGGAGAAGCAGAACATGCCAGGCGGCTGGTTCCCACGGGCCTCCCAGCCAGGTGGGGGAGGCAGGCTCACACCTACTGAGTCCTGAGCTCTGGGGCATAAGCTTTGCAGTCACCATTTGATTTAATCCTCCTGACAAGCCTCTGCCAGTTTACAGATGAGAAAACTGAAGGCTGGAGAAGTCCAAGAATTTTCCTGAGTTCCCCCGGCCCCATGGCAGACGGTGGTGCTGGGTTCGAAACCAGCTTTCTCTGGCTTCAGAGCCCAGCCCCCTTGCACTTGCTCACTAGGCCCCTGAGCTCAGTGGCCCAGGCTCCTCCAGCTCCTGCTGCTCTCCTTGGCTCTCATGGCAGCAAATGTCAGGTGTGGCCCCACTGCTGGACCAGGTGCTCAGTGCCAGGGACAGGAGGCCCACCCTGAGGCAGCAGACAGGGCACAGCAGAGCACGAGGAGCCACACTCCTCTGAAGCCCTGATCTCAGGGCCAGAACAAAGGTAGGTGGCTGATAACAGTTAAAGCTGTCTTTGTTCAAAAGGACGCGGTGAGAAATATCGCTAGGGAGAAAAACAGATGAGAAAGAGGCAGAGGAGGAATGGAGCAGCAGCCTTCCCGGACGATCGGATGGCAGACAGGAAGGGTACGAAGCTCAAGGTGTCTAGGAGGGAAGCCTCCTCGTGCCCGGGGACTTCCTCTACCTGATGCCCCTCGTCTTTGGGAATTAGCCTCAGGCCACTCCTCCTCCCCCACCCACCCACTCAGGAGGAGCGGGACCAGCCCTCCTCTCCAGGGCCAACTCTGCAAACAGCTTAGGGCTGGGCCCTCAGAATGGCTCCTCCTCCGTAGCGCCTGTCCTAGTCCCAGCAGAGTCAGAGGCTTCCTGGGCCACAGAACGGTCGATGCCTGGACCCCAGCCCTGCCCCTCCCCTCAGCAGCCTGGTGGGCCCACAGTTTGACTTCACCTGCTTCCATGAATACGGGGTGGGGACAGGGAGGACAGAGGAGCCTACTGAGGGAGGGGTGACCTGCGCGGCTCCTCTCTCCTTATGAGCCAGCTTCAAAGGTGACAGATGAGCTCCTTAACCCCAGGAACCACCAGCAGGGCCCCACCCCCACAGTCTTGCCCCACCCCCCACTCCTCCCAACCTATCTTCCTGGCCCAGACCGGACATCTTCCTTGCAGCCTCAAATCGCCGCGTTTCTGAAATGTAAAGTGCAGTTTCTCTTCTAATTACAAAAATAACAGCTGACAAACACGTGCCAAAGGCCCCCTCTTTTCCTCCTGAGCTAACAGCCCCATTAGGACAGATCCTGTTATCTTCTGTGCCCTCTCCATATATTTTATGGAACAGCCTCAAAAGTGCTCTGCGGCTCATTCTCCCTCCCCCCTCTCTCTCTTTTTCAAGGCGATGGCTTTGTGAAAGCTGAGGGGAAAAATAAAGCCTTTTACTAAAATGTCACTCTGGGAAAAGGGGGGGAAATTTTCTAATAGGCCATCGAAGGCTTGCCTTTTTTTTTTTTTAAGTGTGATAAATTTGGCCTGTCTTAAAAAGACAGCTCAGTGTTGCTTATCAACCGTGATTTGACCAGATAGCCGTTTCAAAAAAAAAAAAAAACAGACACTGGTCTTTTTATAATAAATGAAAGCAATAAAACCAAGAGCTGGGCCAGAACTATAATTAAGAATCAGGAGCTGAAAACAGTGGGTGTGTTCACGGAGGGCAGAGTCCAGTCTCTGGGCAGGCAGAGTGGGCCAGACCTGCGGGGAGCACCCCCCACTGGAAGGGGAGGGTGACTCCTCCTGCTCCGGGTCAGGCTGCTGCCCCCCCCACCATGTTTGCACCCTCCCTTCTTTTTTTCTAGCATTTTGGGAGACTTCCTTCCCTGGACAGATGGGCCTGAGTGTAGGGAGGAGGGGACCAGGGAGGGGCTCATCACCCACCCCCAAAGCCAAATCAAATGTCTATTTGAAATTCAGCCAGAAATCCCCCTCCTTGCTCTGTCTGTGCACAATAAACATCCCAGACTCGGCCGCTCCTAAAGAGCTGTCTGTTTAACACAATCTCCATCTCAAGCGGCTGTTTTGCATTTCCTTTTGGCTTTATTAAAACTGATTTTCTATTTGCACTATAAAAACTGATCTGATTAAATTTCCATTTTTCCCCAAAGAAAAGACTCTCTTCTCTCTCCCTCTCTCTCTTTGCTTTTTCTCTCCCCTCTGTCTCTACTTGCCTTCCTGTCTTTTCTCCCTCCCACTCTCCCTCTCCACTCCTTTTTTTCTTTTCCCAAACAAGTAATTCTTGATTATTCTCCTTCATCCCTCTCTTATCCCCCCAACTGGGTCCCCATCCAGTTGCCATGGGGACAGGGACGGCCATGGATGGCGCTCCAGGGGAAGGGAGCAGGAGGGATCTCCACCCTGGGACTCTGGAGAGAGGAGACTGGGGAGGCCTTCTTGGGGTGGGGGGTCATCTGCGAAACTTCAGCCACCCCAAGCCTACCCCTTATGAGGCGCCTCATACTCAGGGAGGCCCACGCGGCTAGGTAGTATCAGGGCTGTGTACCAGCTCCATGTGCCATGATTCTAACAAAGACAAGGTTGAGGGTTCGAGCCTCCCATTGGCCGCCAAGCTCCTTCACTGTGTTCAGTCCCCAGCCTGAACTTAAGCTGACTAAGCCATGAGTGACTAGGCCACCGGAGGGTGCGCGGAGGAGAGGAGAGAGCACGCAAACCCACCTGCCCTACATGAATAGAAGACAGCACTTTTCCTTTTGCATTTTTACTTCTCTCTCCTGCTTGACAATAGAGAACCCATGTCTTTGGCACCTCTGTGTAATGACAATGACAGTTGTCACTCATTAAACCCTCACTATGGTATGCACTGGGTCCTAGCTGGTCACACACAATCTTTGTCATTCTTACACCCACCCCCTGAGGGAGATGTCAGCTCAGAGAGCTTCAGGAAGTGGCGAATGGGAAGAGGCAAACCCAGGCGTGCCACCTCAGAACCTGTGTTTTCAATACGCTACGACACCGCCTCCTGAAAAGAAAGGACCCTTGCGAAAGACAAACCCAAAGGGCCTAGGGGTTTGGCAGAGGAGAGCTTGGCAAGCAGCATCTCTGACAAGAGGGCAGGCAAACGAAGTAGCTGACCTCCGCCCTTCTAAGGGCTACCACCCCCCCCCACCTCCTCCACCACCTTCACGGTCCCCTGGTGCCCTGGGACTCCCCTGCCTCCCTGCACTTCAAACTCCAAGCCCAGCCTTGCTCCCACATCCCCTCCCATGGCATAGCTGAGGCAGATAGGCATTTAAACAAAGACTTTTCTTAAGATTCAGGGAAAACAAAAATTGAATAATGACAGCAAATGTAAGTGACAAGTACCACCTGATTTCCTACCGTACCTCGGCACCTGCATAGGCGCTCTCATTAGTCAACTGTTGGATGAATGAATGAGTGAGTGAGTCAGCAAGTGAATGATTTGCTCATTAGACAAAACCAAAAGAGGCAGGGACTAAGTTCCCTACATGGCTGGGCTATCCACTTGGGGCTGGATTCCAGGCTACAAGGCCACCACTGGGCCCACCAAGGCAGCAAATGGTGGCTCTTGACTAGCACACAAGGAAAGGCCTCACCTGTCAGATGAGACCCCATTTCCCACTCTCAGAGGTGGCTTTCCTTATGAGAGCTGCCCAGTGAAGTATCTTCCCCACACATTAACTGTACTGTGCAGGTAAGAAGAGTTCACACCCATTTGTAACAATTAAGGCATGGTTACTCCCCTCTCTGGATCTGAGCCAAGGGATCCAGGTGCCCCCCAAGGCCCTTCATGCCAGGCTCAGCTCCCATCCCCACACCCTGGCTCACTATGGCCTCCAGCATCCGGGGTTCCCTCTGTCAACCACCCCGGGGAAACTAAAAACTATAAAAACTACAGGGATGACTGGCAGAAGCCCCACCCTGCCATCCAGCAGAAGAGGTGAGATGTACCTTAAAGAACCAGGATACAGGTAGCTGGTATGGGCCAGGCCACAGAGAAGATCCACAGCTGTCAGAGGAAAGTGCTGGGCACACTCAGCAGGAGAGAGACTGCCCATTGGGAGGGAGAGATAAGGCTTCATGGAAGATGAGACCTATGAATCCCTGATCTTGAAGAATAGTTATGATCTTGACATGCAGAAACACAGAGAAGCCTCCTGCAAGAGGAGGGGGCTGCCTGAGGGGTGCTGCTAGAAAGCGTGGAACTGTGCACCACCCCCTCTTGCCCAGGGCAGAGTATGCTATGCGTAAGGGGCTCTGGGAAAGAAAGCCAAAGGTGGGCTGGGGCGAGAATATGGAGGGCTTGGCTGCCACAGGGCAAGGGGAGCCCCTGAACTCTCAGAGCTTTCCTCTTTCATCCCCACCTGTCCAGATCTTCCTCACCCTTCAGCGTGCAGCTCAAGGCCACTTCCTCCAGGAAGCCTGTGCCAATCTCTCCAGAAGAGCTCTCTCTTCAGCGGAGGTCATCTGCCTGTACAGGGACTCGCACTCACTTGACACTGAAGCCTTCCTACATCCCAGCCTTGCAGGACCTCTCAGGCACCGGGATGCAGTGCCCGTGTGCTGTTGCTCTGAACTGCCCCACCGACCACCTGGCTTCCACTTGCTGATGAAGGCATGCTTGCCTTCAGAGGCCCGCTCAGCTATTCCCTTCCCCGGGAAGCCTTCCCTACCCTTGGCCCCGCAGCTCTGTCCCAGCAGCTTCTCATACTTCCTGCCTCCCTTGGCCCTTTCTGCACAGATCCTTGTTCATGTGTCTTTCTCCTCCACCAGAGCACGTGCTCCTTGAGGGCAGGGACTATTTCTTTTCTCTCCCCATTCACTGCAACCAGCACAGTGTCTGGCACATCCAGGGTCTTCAATAATTACCTGTTCACTGAACGAACCCCCCCCCCCCACAATGAACAGACGGCCCTCCTGTGGATATCCTGCTGATTGTTTTGGTTTGCTGCTTAAGTCCCTGTGGATACATTGTTCCTCCAGTTTGCAAGTTCCTTAAGGGCTGGGACTCCATCCTCAAACCCTCAGTGTTTAGAACCATGCCATGCTTAGACAAAGTGCTTCCCACATTTTGGGCAAAAAAAAAAAAAAAAGAAAAGAAAAAAAAATCCCGATCATGTGTTTTGAAATAAAATCTGTGCTTAAAGTCTCTGGAAGCTTCCCAAGACAAGTAAAGCATGGTTTCTCTGTCCATGAACAAGGCAGCCCACTCAGAGGCCTGGGGCAAAGAGAAACCATGGGAACCTAAGCCCTATGAAGGCAGGGAGCTCTGGCTGCTTGGTCCACTCCTTCACCCTGACCATGGCAGATAATAGCTTCTCAATGCACACTTGCTGTAAGAAATATTACCATGCACGGAAAGATGCCTTAAAAACTATAAACACCATACAAAGGTTTCTTTTGATAACTGTCTGTATATAAGAAACTAAAGTGAGAAGAATGCTGTAGAAGAAGGAGGAGGAGGAGGAGGAGGAAGAGGAGGAGGAGGAGGAGAGGAAGAAGAAGAGGAAGAAGAAGAAGAAGGTGGTGGCCACTAGGGGTCACAGGGGGAAGCAGTGGTTTGTGAGAGAAGATGTGGAAAGTGGTTTTAGACACTTTATGGTGACAGCAAGACATTTAAGGAGAGATGTCCTACAGGCTGCTGGATTTATGACACTAGAGTTCTGGTAAGAGGTCAAGGCTGGAAATGAAAATCTGAGTGTCTTGGAAAAAGAGAGGATAGCTGCAAAATGAGCTCATGCAGGAAGTAAATCTAGCAGCAGGAAAAGGCAGCATCAGGAGTGGCCTTGGGGGCCAGCCCCACGGATGGGGAGGAAGTGACACCATGGAGACAGAGAAGGCAGAAGCAGGGAGATGCAAAACAACCAGAGGACAGTAATGGATAAAAGACAAGAAGGATGAGTAATCTCTGACTCACCTTTGGAGATTTGGGCCTCTTTTCTGACAGTTTTCGTCTCTGCCTTTTCTCAGGGGCAATGCAATCACGTCCTGCTCCAAATTCTGGCTTGGTCCTGGCTTCCTTTTGGGCAGGCTGCTTCTCCCACCACACACCCACTCAACTTCCCCTCTTTCCCTCTCTACAATCAGACCATCAGTGGGACCACATAGTATCATGGGCCCCTACCAAATCATAGATTTAAAAAAAAGAAAAAAAGAGGATTCACAAAGCATCACATCCTTTGCTCTCACACCACAGATGAGGCCCAGAGAGGGAACACAACCTGCGTGAAGTCACAAAGCCAGGAAATGGAGAGCAGGACTAGCTCCCAGTCTAGTGTTCCTGGATTTCTAGCACAGTGCCTGCTGCAGAGAGAGCAGAAACCCTGAGGGAGAACATAACCTGCCCAAGACTCCCAGCTGGGCCAGGCTGGGACCAGGATCCAGAGACTGGATTTCCTGTCCACACTCTTCCCGCTCCACTGGCCGGACAAGAACAAGCTGCCTGCTGGTTTCCCATCTTCAGGCCGGCCTCTGTGCCCAGACTGCTCCCTAGAGCAAGCAGACACAACCTCGCAAGTTGAGACTAGAGGGCAAATATCGGGGGCTCGAGCCCTCACTGCTCCCTGCCTCTGAATAGTCCCCTCTGCTCAGTCCCCTCTGCTCTGCTTCCCTGAAGACAAGTTGCCTTTAAGGGCAAGGTACTGTTGCTCCCTGAGCAGTGACTGTTAACCTCCCTTCATCCACACCTAAAATCTGGGCCATTCCAAAGACACAATTACACAGCCTTTACCATCCAGGCACCCAGAGCTGCTGGCTGCTCAGAAACCCCTGGCCCTCCCTGTCCTGAAGCTGCCAATTTCCTCATCAGTATTTTATTTGTCTGTTTTGCTCATTTTTAAGCTGGTGGCAATTGCTATTTAAATTGTTTTGTAAAGTGTCTTTGCATTTACAATGCCGGCTGTCAGCAGCCCCACAATAGGAAATGAGATTTGGCATCAAAGGCAAAGACGCTACTAAAATACATTTTAATAAATATGTAAATCAATTAATCAATCACCCATCCAAGGAAGGAGCTTTAGGAACACAGACAGGCTGGCTGAAAGAGTGGAGTTCGGGAGATTGTGGGGGTCCAAGGTGATAGACGATGTTCAGTGGTTGATAAACCCAGAAGTTACGGGCACACAGGGTCCTGGGGTACTGACCTGGCCTCCCACCCCCCCCCAACTTTGCCTAAACAGGCCTTGCATAGTCTTGCAAGGGTCTTGCACAGTAACCTCACCTGAGAAAGGGCACAGCACCCCATCAAGTTTCAAGAATCAGCTCTGTGCTGAGAAACCAGCCCTGCCAACACCTTCCCCATTGATACCGTTTCCTAGAGAAGCCAAAGATTGGAAAGTTCCTGCAAGGTTTGTGTGTGCAGATTGGACATGCCTGAAGGATTAGGATCAGGAAACATAAGGAAGAAATGACCAGCTATTCTCTCCTTTCCTGACAAGGCACCAAAAGGAGAAGCGTGTAAGCTCTAACAGGAGGTGCTAGTCCTTGTGGAGAGGGAAGGTTGCTGTCCGCCAGGAGCGGGTGCTGACCAGGGGAAGGAAATATAGGACTCGAGCGACGGTACTGAAGGGACAGAGAAGAGGACTACCAGTGAAGAGCTTTTAAAACAGGAACCCAAACACAGGCTGCCGCGGAGAAGCTAGGTGGAGGTGTCTGGGGACAAGGGGCTGGGCGCATAGTCACAGACCCTCAGCTTGTGCTAAGGTGTGCTATGAGGGGTGTCGTTCTGGCCAGTAGAATCTAAGCTTCAGCGGGCACACGTCCCCAAGCCTCAGCAGACGCTGAGACGCTATAGAGTCTCCTCTAGCCCATGCTGTACGGTTTGCTAAAGAGGGACCTCACAGTCATGGGGAGGGGCTATGGAGAGGTACACCCTCACACACCTTCAACGTGACCTTGGGCAAGTCACCTGTCCCCTCTGGGCTTCTGCCTACTCATCTAGACAATGCAAGCGTTGAGCAAAAGGATCTCTGAACTCAAAAACTCTCTGACCTGATTTCCCCATCATCATGGAGGAGGAGCCAGAACCTTCCTCTGGAGGAGGAACCAGAACCATTACAGCTGCCAGAGCTTTGTGGCCATCAGTAAAGCCTGGCCTGACCCTGCCAGGGAAGAGAGACTGACGATGTGAAGTCTGAAGACTGGGCAGGACCTGTCTGAAACATGCCCCCCCCCAACTCAATTAACGAGGCTATGGGAGGAAACCAAAGAACCGGACTCAGCTCCTCTCCCACCCCTTCCTCTGCACTCGCTTCCCGCCCCACCCCCACTGCCTCCCCTGGAATAGGTAAGCCCTCTGATTGAAGACCTGTCTGGCTCCCAAATTACCTCGTTTTTTAAACTGATGCCACCTGGACCAGAGGGCAAACGTTCCCATTAGGGCTGAGCGTGTGCACACATGCCCAACCTGGGTGCCTGGGCATGTATGCAAATGGCATACACGTGGGTGGGGTTTGAGGGCACACACATAAGCACGTGACTTCAGGCATATCTGCATATATTGCTGTGCCTGTACCTGTGCGGACCTCTGTTGCTCAGTGTGCTCACATTCAGGTGTGTATATATTTATTACGTGTGCGTGTGTGTTTCCACAGGTCTGTGTGTGTGATCGGTGCCTCGGTAACCATGCTTTCACACATCCCTGTAGCCAGGACAGGCTGCATGCTCGGTGGGGACCGGTGGACATTTCCACAGCCAGAGATCTTGCTTATCTTGCTCTCTTCTCTGGGAGAGTCAGTTTCACAGCATTGCCCAAAACTGCTCCAGGCAGGCTGCCACCAACCCAAGCCTGCTTCTTCCCAACCCCACTGAGGCAGAGACTGGGATGAGGCAGTGTTGAGCACAGAGCTGTGGGGATCATTTGGC
Organism: Lontra canadensis; assembly: GCF_010015895.1. Lineage (NCBI taxonomy): Eukaryota > Metazoa > Chordata > Mammalia > Carnivora > Mustelidae > Lontra > Lontra canadensis. The sequence goes on from NW_022631030.1 coordinate 1,868,303, forward strand.
CGTGAGCCAGGCTCTCTGCTCAATTGCACTGACCTGCTACATGTGACCAAGTACAAGAATGGGGAGAGCCGTTCTCCAAGGAATCCCTCTAGCTTTTCTAGAAAGATCCAGGGGTCACTCTACAAGCCACCAGACAGTGTGTCTCTGAAATGCTTCACACCTCCATGACATGGCTCAGGCTGAGCCCCTCTGCCTCAGCAGGACCCTCCAGCTTCAACTGGTTTGACATCTACTCAGCCTTAAAGACCAAGCTTCCAGGAACCCCTCTCTCACCCATCTGGTGAGCATTTTCAGTGCTCCCATAACCCAGCATGGCTATGCCATGACACTGTGTTTTACTTCTTATCATTTGCTTACCGCTCTCCCTGCCCTGATGGACTATAAAGCTCCTGCGGCCAGGCACTGCGTCCTAGGCATCATGGAAATGCAGATAAGAATGCCCACTGGATGACCCGATGGCTCTCTCTAGATTGCCTTGCAACGAGCTGGATGAGGTCGGGGGCTCCTCTTGGTTTCCAGAAGCTATAATGGCAGGCAGTTGGCATGTCCACCTCTGGTGTGCATTCCCTCAACAGTTGGCACCATGCTTACATTGTTTTGCAAAGTTGCTCTCATGTTCTCCCTATAAAACAGTAGACTAATAGCAGTACATGGCACTCCTTTTCTGAAGCCCCGTCCATGGGGCATCCAGCATGCCCAGTCCAAGCATGTAGGCAGCATGTTTTGTTACTCTGGTGCTTTGACATCCGATTATTATTGCCTTGCTAACACTGGCGGTACTGCCCCTCCCAGAACTAGCTAATTCCTAGAAATAGCAATCACCTAGAACGCACCTGTCATATGCAAACACACCAATCCAGAGCCCATACGGCAACTGGCTCCTTTATGGGGCCCTCTTCCACTCCAGGTCACTAGCACTCTATCCTAATCACCACAGGGCCAGGTACCAAGCAACTAGGAACAACCCTGATGCCCTAGAGCCCAGTGAAATTATTCAAACTAGCCAATGCCAAGCCTGCTCACCCTACCTCATCCATCCCTTCCCTCGAAAACCACTCAGAGGGCCAAACTGCTCCCACCCGATGACTCCCTGACTGTCCAGCTAACTGGTCACCCCACAGCCCCAAATATGCTGTCCCCCTGGCTCCCCATGGCTCCATCATCCCCACACTGAAGGTGACACTATCTCTGGGGGGGACTTCCGAAATGCCAACTTTATTAAGATGGATTTGGCCTGCCCGCCATTCTGACAGGTCCAAAAGCAAACACGGCAGGGCCATGGGGGAGATTTGGTCATAATTACCATCTTTAATTACTGCTAAAACATCAATTGCTCTTGTTCAATTAGCAGTGCAGTTTCAGGCATGGCAAACTTTGCAACACAAAATAAGCTGAAAATTGATTTCTGAACACTTAATGCAGATCTGAAATTGCTAACCTGATAAGGTTGTCATAGAAGAGACAACGTGGCCAAGGAGGAACCTTGCGGGGCTGTAATTGCCTTGGTAGGAAGATTAATAACTTGTATACTTACATCTTGTTCATCAAGTAGGAGGCACTCTTTGGGGGAGCCAGAGCGGTGGGTGGGTGTGAGGCATGAAGGCAGAGGGAGGGTGTTAACAAGGACAACGGCAATTAGGCAGGAGAGAGCAGCAGCCTGCACCCAATGGTCCGTGAACGTGGACATGGCCCTCTGGGATAGCACGCGGGAGGGGCCGTCTGCCTGGGATGGCTGCCAGGGAGAGCTGACCTCCGCAAAGCAGGCAGGTACCAGGGAAAGCTGGTGGGGAGAGTGTGCCCAGGGTCCCAGCCACCTCTCCAAGCCCTGGAAAAGGACCCTCAAGGTCAAACACCGCTAAGAGCTCAGGTGGCTGATGAACGAGCTCTCTATGTTCAGGCCTCCTGCCAAGAAAGAGTCCAACGTGACGGACCAGAGGAACTGCAGCTGGGCTGGGGATGTGGAACCCCCGCCCCCACTGCTCTCATCATCTCCCCTTTGGATGCCAGGGTCTTCCTGCCATGGGGCTGAGTGCATTTCTTGGTGCGTCTCACATAATGGTGAACAGGGAGCATTCAGCTACCAGGTGCCCCACAGACTGCACAATTGCAGCTACTATTATTATTATTATTATTGTTATTATTATTACTCCTCTGGACCTGTGGTGGAGGTAAGGGCACAGGTCAAAAACCTGAACAGTCTTGGGAAAAGCCCCCCACCCCCTCTGAACCCTGTCACTGAAACGGAGGAAAGCGAAGAAAATATTCCCACTGCTGCTTATGAAACTAACATCTACGGAGCCTTCGTATGTGCCTGGGACTGGACAAAGCACCAGAGAGATCGATGGGTCAGTTGGATCCATAGATGGGGGGTGGATGCACGGACGGGTTGATGGATGTGGGTAAAGAGAGCAAGCTGGCAGGGAGGTAACTGTTAAAGAGAGGTTATTGCATTTAATCCTCTCAATACCACTAGTGGCTGGGTGTTACTCTCCCTATTTGATGGATGAGAAAAACAGGACTTAGCAAGATTAAAGAACTTACCCTACTAAGTGGCAGAGCTGAGATTCAAGCCCATACCTCTCTGAGGTAAGAGACAACACTCTCAGCTCTACTCTCTGGCCTGGCAGCATCCTTTAAACCCATTCGGTGCTTTCCTAAACTGTGCTGGGTCCCATGACAGACAGGACTAGGAACCAGAAACATCCTTGCCCACGTCACTCTACCTGTAGAAACGGATGCAGACATCCATCCAGCCGGCTGTGAGCGCAGCCCGCAGACTCCCTGCCTCATGTCCTGAGCAGCAAACTGCACACTCACAGCAGACACCCCTGCTAATGCAGGGCTGGGCCGAAGCCAGGCTATAGCCAGGCCCCTCTATTTCCTTAGAGCACAGGCCCATGACCCCTATAGATCTAAATTTCAACTCAATTCAACAAATGTTTAGTGAAGACCTCTTGCCCAGCCTCAGCCCAGAGATCAAGAGAAGAGTAAGACTTTCTAACCATGCACTCCCTCGAAGAGGGAAAGGAAAAGAAGGAGGACCATATGTGTGTGAGTCATGCAGAACAGTTGAACGAGGTACCAAGTGCAGAGGAAAGGGAACCAGCTGGGAAAGGCTGCCCAGGGAAGGTTAATATCTGAGTTGGCTGGACAGCTGGTTGGGAGTGAGCCGGGCAGACACGAAAGCCACAGGGCCCTCCAAGGGGAAACATAGTGGTGTGAAGGGGCCTGGTCTATTGGAGCAGCTAGAATCTATCTGATGTCTCTGGCCTTGATGGCTGAGGTTGGGTTTGGGGTACGAGGGAGAGATGAGGCTGGAGAGGAGGGACCAGATCATGAATCAACTACAGGCCACACTAGACCTTATCTTGTAGGTGCAAGCGTAGCATCCCAGAAACTTCCCTCTGGTCAGAGGGGAAAGAGGGTGTATGAGTTTGCCAGGGATTCCATAACAAAGAAGCACAGCCTGTGGGGCTTAAACAAAAAAGACTTATGTCGTGGAGGCGAGAAGGCCAAGATCAAGGTGCAGCCAGGGTTGATTTCTTCCGAGGCCTCCCTCGTCATTTTGTTTCCCTGTGTCCTCACCTGATCCTCCCTCCATGCTGTCTGTGTCCTAATTTCCTCTTCTCTTAAAGAAACCAGACATATCGCATTAGGGTCCACCATATGATCTGATGTTAATGTCAGCCCCAGCCCTTTAAAGACCTTATCTCCAGATAAGGGCACATTCTGAAGCAATGGTGGTTAAGACCTCAATGTATGAATTTGTCCTTAACAGAGAGAGACAAGAGGCAACCAGACCAGAGAAAAGAAACCAATGGGAGCTTGTTGCTGCAATCCGGGCAAGAAGGGGTGAGGCCTGACTCACCCCCAGAGCAAGGGGCTGCTTGGAGGAATGTGGAGTAGAGAGAAAATAAACAGGCTGTGTGGGCTCCTGGATGGAAGGGTTCCCTTACAGTTGCACATGCTTATAGGACCAGAGGCTAGGCCACCCGCTCCAGAGAAATCTCTCTAAAATGTTTGTTTTCAGGCTGTCTCTCGATTTCAGCTCAGGTTACAATCTCAGGATCGTGAAATCAAGCCCTGTGTCGGGATCCACACTCAGCACAGAGTCTGCTTAAGATTCTTTCTCTTGCCCTCTCCTTCTGGCCCTCCCTCCATCTCAAAAATAATTTAAAAAGAAAATATTTATTTTCAGGACTCCTTAGGACAATATGGCATGCAAATCTACAGTGAACACACACACCGTGCAAAGCAGTGGTATTGAGAAAATATCACACACTGGTTAGAGAGTGGTTTAGCATACTGGACAGGACCCCAGACCAAAAGTCAGGAGGCCTGGGTTCTGGGACCCATTCTCTTTAAGAAAGTCACTTCTTTCAGGGCCTCATTTCCTCCTCTGTAAAAGGAGAGGGTTGGACTAGATTGTCTATAAGTTACCCTTCCATCCCCTACACCCTATAAGCTTATGATTGCATAAGGAGCAGAGTGGGAGTAAGAGCAGCGGGAAGAAAGAGAGGCCAGAAGTTGACTGCAGTGAAGGGGGAGAGAAGGAGCAAGTCCCCCATTCATCACACTAACCACTCTCCAGGGACAGTCTTAATAGGCACAGATCCAAAGGCCAAGCAGCCGTGGCCTGGCATGAGTGTTTCTAATAGTCACTGAAGAGAAAATATTAATTATAATAAGTGAACACTGGTACAACAAACCAACTTGCCGTATTACCTGAACTCCTCCAATGCTGATGACCCTAAAAGTACTCCCTGATTCTCCCCCTGACCCCTGGCTCCATATCTCCCTCTTGCTCCAGGTCTCTGTCCCACTTCCTGGCTTCTATCAGTGGTGCCATCTTTGACTACTCTCTGTCTTGCCCACATTACCAAAAAGCACCTGAGTTCTGTGGCTCTGTCTTAGCAGAGGCTCTTGCCTCCATCCCTCTTCTTTCTCCCCTTCCAATACGTCCCCAGTCCTGAAAATTTCCAGCTTCATGACTGTTGTAGTTTGTTCTTCGCAGTTTCCCAGACTTGTGCCCTCAGGTTGACGGGCAACAGTCTCCAAACTGGGTCCTTCCTCTAGCCTCACCTCCTTCTGTGCTTCCTGCATTTCCTCAGTCCCAAGCTCCAGCCCTCCTGGGCCCTGCCCAGGTGTTAACTCAACGGAATGCCATGCGGGTCCTGAGCCAGTGAGAGCTGCTGCTCTCTGGGGGAGATCCCAGAACAGGGAGGGGAGGGGGAAGGGGGGAGGACCGAGTGCAACCGCCACCCTCCCTGCACAGTCAGTCTCACCTTGTACGTTCCATCCAGGCTTGGTTTGGGGGTTTCACCCCAAACCCCACAGACTCAGTCCTAACCTCAAGTCATTACCTGGGTTAAGGCTGCCCATACAAACCCTTGTGCCCATACTCCCCTGGTAAAGAGACAGTCTAAGGCCATATAGACTCGGCTGCGTTGTTAAGAGCCTCAACCACAGCTACCTGACCAGTCAAAGGAACTGATTCAAGGTTTCATTAAGAGGGCAAACAGTTCTATCCAAATAAGGACAACGGTGACTTGCTGGGCCAATCAAATTGTTTCAGAAGTTTGAGTTGGAAACTATGGGGAGAGCATCAGTCCATTGGTAGCAAATGTAAAAACTGAAAAGACACATAGAAATAGGCATTGAGGTGGGGCGCCTGGGTGGCTCAGTGGGTTAAGCCTCTGCCTTCGGCTCAAGTCATGATCTCAGGGTCCTGGGATCGAGCCCCTTGTCGGGCTCTCTGCTCAGCGGGGAGCCTTTCCCCCACCCCCACCCCCGGCTGCCTCTCTGCCCACTTGTGATCTCTCTCTGTCAAATAAATAAATAAAATAAAATAAAATAAAATAAAATAAAGAAATAGGCATTGAGGTATAGGGTTATTAGTGTGTCTCGAATAAGCAGAAACAGTAAATAAGCAGTAAATAGAAGCTATGAGCTAAACAGACCACCAAAATAAAGAATGTATGGAAGTTCTGGTTACTGTTTCTCCTTCTAAAAGGAAAATACTTCTCTTGAAAATCACCAAAAACCAACAAGGAGAATAAAAACGAACTCTGTCTTTGACAAAGCTAGCAAAGACCTATAAACTCAGACAGCACATAACTGGGATACAGAAAGATGCTAACAGAAAACAGTTCTGGCACAGAGCTTGGGTAAAACTAGCCAAATACACCCTCCAAGGTAAGTGCCATTCTCCAGAGAAAAAAAAAAAAAAAAAAAAAAAAAAAAAAAAAAAAAAATCACACTCTCTTGTTAAGAATAATAAGGACAAGTATATGGTGGGCTGGACATTGGGAACTTTCTTGAACCTATTTTGATATGAAGCAGAAAAAGCAAAGGTGGGACCAATGATGAATCATGCAGAAAAGTTATATTTGCAGAAAGCAGTCTCTTAGTAATGGAGGAGAGAGTAATGAGACTCCACATTATGAGTGTATCTGCAGTTGCCAGTTGGCTAGACAGAAGTAAAGCTTAAAAGTTCTTACACTCATGTCCCTATAGGAAAGTGCTCATAGCCTAGAGCATGACCATGCTCTCCCTCCCCCACTCTAGAACTCATGTCAATAGCTGGTCCAGGAAAAAGTCACCTCATTAAAAAATGAATTAATAACCAAAAAGAAACTACCATAGAATTTTTGTAATAAAGGTATTATAACAAAAAAGGAGAGAACAGAGGAAAAAATAAGCAGTAGACAAAAACCCTCACCAGAGAAATGAACAAACATATTGCGCTAGAAATTTTTAAAATTCAAGGAAGCAACTACTTCTACAAACCAAGAGAACAACGAAGAGATACAAATGTTTAGGGGGAAAAATTTGGCAAGGCAAGCAAAAGATATAAGTCATAAGATGGCAGAGCTCAGAAAATAAGTAGGGAAAAAAATGTAAAACCAACCACAGAGCCTGCTAAAAGCATAGGAGGCTACATGGAGGACAAAATTGAAGAAAGTGAGAAAAATCAGAAATTATTAAAAGGTTAGAAAACCAAGATCATAGAGAAATGGTTGGTCTGAAAGGTAGACAAACATATATGTAACTCATATCCCTATGAAGAGAACAGGTATTTAAAGATATTTTATAAGCATTTTTTTAAAAATATGAGAGCAAATCTACCAATTAGAAAGGAAAATACCAGCAAAGAATGATCAAATCTAGTAAATATTCTGGACTACAAAGACAAATACTCCTTTGAAACATTCAGCCCAAAAGATCAAGTTGCTTTTAAGGGGGAGGTAAAACAATCAGGGTAACCGCAGACGTCGCCACAACTTTATTCAAACAAAGAAATAATGGTGTGACTGAAGACACCATTTCCAGGCAAGCTTTCAATCAAGTGTAAAGGCAACATTTATGAACATGCAAGACCATGAGACGATCAATCTCATGAGCTTGAGGAATCTACAAGAGGGTAATCTCAAGGCAATCAAAAGATGAATGGAAGAAAGCAGAGCTATAGAACTACAGTGACACAAGATCCATGTAGCAGAGACAAAGACCAATACCAAAGCAACGTAGTAATCATGCTTCTAGAACCAAAGGTAAAGGCTTTTGTTGTTGTTGTTTTAAAGATTTTATTTATTTATTTGACAGAGAGGGAGAAAGACAGTGAGAGAGAGAAAACAAGCAGGAGGAATGGGAGAGGGAGAAGAGGGCTCCCCGCTGTGCAGGGAGCCCAATGCAGGGCTCGATCCCAGGTCCTGGGATCATGACCTGAGGCGAGGGCAGATGCTTAATGACTGAGCCACCCAGGCACCCCATAGAAATACAGCAATTTTGTCATTTTAGAGAAAAGAGTCAATAGATACTAGGGAACACACACACAGACAACATACAAAAGGTAACCACTTGGGGGAAAATGAAAGCCTCTCAAATTATTAGAAGAAACATACACATAAAAAACAAGCAAATAAAACAGAATGTGGAGTAAGGGATTGAAAAAATAAATGCACCAGCAATAAAACCAGAAAGTATAACATAAAACATGATTTAAAAGGAAAGAACAAAAAACAAAAAAACAAGAGCAAACATGTCTGTCATATTAATTTATGTGAATGGTATCACTTTACCTACTAAAATATTTTTTTAAGATTTTATTTATTTATTTGACACAGAGAGAGATCACAAGTAGGCAGAGCAACAGGTAGAGAGAGAGGAGGAAGCAGGCTCCCCACCAAGCAGAGAGCCCGACGCGGGGCTCGATCCCAGGACCCTGAGATCATGACCTGAGCCAAAGGCAGAGGCTTAACCCACTGAGCCACCCAGGCAACACCCTACTAAAATATTTTTACTCTCAGACTGGATCACAAAATAAGGTCCAAATTTCTTATGTCTCTTAAAACACGACTCCCTGGAGAGGCAGGAAACAAAGGAATGGGTAAAGATAGAGCAGGTGAGCACCAACGGAGAGAAAGGAAGGAACACAATTTTAAGATGTGGTAAGATTTAAGCTGAGGGCTGCAAGGAGGACACAGAGGGATATTAAACTAGAAAGAAGAAAACGTTCTAATGATAGAAATCACCATCCCCAGTGATGATCAAACAGTTGGGAATATTTGTATTTCAAACATCATCACATCAACATTCTTTAAGTAAAACTACAGGACACATAAGATGAACTAGAAGCATTTTATTAGTCAGAGATAACACCTGGCCACCCAGCCCACGCCAGAGGAAGTGAACACAAAATCATTCAGGATACAGAGGAGCAAATAATCAAATTAAAAAAGGGATCCTGGGGGGCGCGTGGGTGGCTCGGTGGGTTAAAGCCTCTGCCTTCGGCTCAGGTCATGATCCCAGAGTCCTGGGATCGAGCCCGGCATCGGGCTCTCTGCTCAGTGGGGCGCCTGCTTCCTCCTCTCTCTCTGCCTGCCTCTCTGCCTACTTGTGATCTCTGTCTGTCAAATAAATAAATAAAACCTTTAAAATAAAAAAGAGCGGGGGGGAATCCTGGTATCCTGAAAATAATTCCTTCAAAACCCTGAAAACAAAATTTTAAAAATTGAACACCTTAGTCTACAAATCCCACCACAATCCGTTCTCCAAAACAGAAACAAACAAAACAGAAACTATGCCGGGATGATAATGAAATAAAATCAGAACTTTTAAATAAAATTCTGACCACTCTGAAATTTTTATTCTTTCTCTTACAGAGCATTTGGGACAAAGGGGAAGTCAAAGCTGAAATTGGAAAGTACCTTTAAGTAATCCCAATGAAAGTGTTATGTCGAAATTGTGCTAGAAGGATGTTCACAGGTAAAAATGAAGATAAGTTAATTAAGCATGCAACTTGAGAAGTTAGGAAACAGACAACAAACTCGAGTTGTGCAAAGCAGAAAGAAGACATTAGTTACGTGAAAGCAGAATACAATGAATGAAATTAAAGAACTGTAGAATTAATATAAATATCTCCAAGAGGCAATTCTATTAAAAAAAAAGCTCATAAAAGAGATAAACCATTAGCTAACATTATCAAGCCAAAGGGAGAAAACAGAAATACCCAAAATAAATAATTATAATGGGAAAATAACCATAGAAACTGATAAAATTTAAAACATAACATGACACTATTTTGCTCATCATTATGCAAAATAATTTGAGAATGTGGAAAAAAGGATAAGTATACAGGAAAATATAAATTGTTAAAACTAAACGCGGAGAAGTGCGATACTCTAACAGATTAATTGCTGTGCAAAACCACAGATAATTGTCAAAGGTGCCCTCCACCCACCCTAAGAGCACCATGCCCAAGGACTGTCACAGAAGAATTGTAACTAACTTTACGAAATGGATCATTCTGATGCTCTGTAAACTCCTTTGGCACATACAAATGCATACAATTTTTTTGAAAATAGTAGAACGCTGACATCAAAATCTGACAAAAAGCACAAAAGGAAACTATAGCCCATTGTCACTTATGAATATCATAACAACAAAGAAATGATATAAAAGAGTACGAAATAAAATATATATATGAACAACCGTCAGTTAGAAAACGGAGCAGAAGGAAAAAATTCATCTGTAACGGCAACAGAAGATCAGATACACAAAATTAAACCAGGAAATGTAGAAGATCGAGAAGAAAAAAAAAAAAAACAGAAACAGAAAACACCATAAGGCTCCAACAGAAGACTTGCAGATGAAGATTTAACATCGAAAATATGAAAACTCTCTTTACATTAATACACAGATTCGGTATGATCCTGTTCCCCCCCATATCAACAGAGTAGGGATTTTTTTTTTTTTTTTAAGTTTCGTTTCTTTGTTTTTGTTTGCTTGGGCTTTGGAGGGCAGAACTGAAAAGATGATTCTGAAATAAATAATGACTCTGAGAAATAAATGAAATTGCTAGCAAAAATATTTTTTGAGGAGTAATGGTAGTAGAAGCAGGATTAGCCTTACCAGATATTAAAACAAATTATAAAGCAACGAGGCCATAATAATTAAAACACCATAGTATGTGGCATGAACAGATGGACAGATTAATGGAACAGAAGAAACTCAAAGGCATCCTTTCAAAAGGGAGGAAGAAGGAATTTTTTAAAAAACCAATGGCATTTAGCCGACTGGGTAGCCATTGGAGAGAAAATAAAAAAGGAAAATTGTACTCCTTTTCTCCCCCTAATTTTTAAGTAGTCTCTACACTCAATGTGGGGCCCAAACTCACAACCCTGAGATCAGGAGTCACTTGCTCCACTGACTGAGCCCGCCATGCGCCCCTGAAGCTGGATTCTTAATCTCACATCTTACACCAAAATCAACTCAAGAAGAATCACATATTTATATTTTTACAAAATAAAAGCATAAAGTCCTAGGGACAAAAATGGGAGACTCTTACAAGTATGATCTTGGAGTAGGATAGATCTTTTTAAATATGACCCAAAATCCAGAGCCCGTTTCACTAAGATGATTCATTTAACCATATAAAAATCAAATAAAAATCAAATTCACTGATTTTGGGGGCTGGTGAGGTGGGAAATGGGAAAACAAAGCCAATAAATAAATGATAAGCTGGAAAACAAACTGTGAAAATCATATTTCAAACGGTTAATTTGCTGAAAGTAGAAAGAATGTCTTATAAATCACTGAGAAACGGGCAAGTGTTCCTAAAACAGAACAGCTCCCAAACACAAGAAAGGATACTTGCTCTTACCTGTGACAGGAGAAATGTTAATATGGTGACACCATTTCCCCCCAAAAGATGGCCAGAGTTTAAAAAGTTCAATACCCCTTTGTAAGAAAGGATAAAAAGACACCAAAAGTTGGCTTTTTGTGTTCTTGGTTTTTGCTGGTAGAAGTGTAATTTCATGTCCCCCGGATGAGGTTGCTCATAGCTGGGTCTTTGACCCTAGGCAAGTCTCATACCCTGAGTCTCAATCGCACTCTCTTAGAATTAGTTTCAGAATGAAGAGGAACGGCATATGCTACCTGGCACGGCACTCAGCACAGTAACAATGATACACCTCACAGCTGGGTCACATACCACCCTCTGCCCTTGTGGACTCAAAGGGAATATTCTAGCCACAGCTAGGTTTGTTCAAAGGCTCTGCTCTTTGGGGAAGGGGTCCTCCTCCCAGAGCTAGGCGAGGGAACTGTTATGATGCCCAGCTGTGCCTGAGAAGGGTAGAGGCCCGGCCTCCAACGCTGGAAGCCCAGGATGTGCCTCCAGAGCAAGCCTCAGCCCAAGCTGGCCAGCTGGTGGGGTACGGAAGAACAGCGCAGAGGCTTGGGCCGGAGAGCCACGGGCTATGGGCTTGTACACAAAACCAGGGGCAGCCTAGCCCTCAGACTGCACTTTGAGGTTGCCAATGCCCTCTAACTGGGCCAGATCCTTAAGTGCTCGGTTCCAGCCCCACTACCAGCCTCACATACCAGGGGTTGACCGAACTCTCTGGCTTCCTCCCAAGTAGGGGAATGCAGGGAAGCTTGGTTGGGTGCCATAACAACCAGCTGCTAGAGGCCCGCCTCCCCGTGGACCTCCGGACCCTTGAGCACACACTCAGGTCTTCTTGGAGGTAAGAAAGCTGGTGTCTACTTGAATTAAGAGTCTGCTGTTCCCGGAAAAAGGAGGTGTGTACTCAGAATCCCTTCCCGCCTGGGCTTGAAGCAATCTGTGAGCAGATTGCTTCCCTTCTCTGGGCCCCAGCTACTTCCCCAGAAAATGAAGAAGTAGGACGAGCAACCTCTGTGACACCTTCCCACTCCGACACTGTGTGGCTCTAGGATCTCACCAGAGAGCCAGCCTGGAGACCAGACTGCCCTTTCTGGTAAGTTCCTCAGGGAAAGGGAAGTGTTGGAGGCTGCGTTCTGAGAATGCAGGCCTGGTTAGGGGGGTGGCCCTCTTCCTCTGCAAGCATTTCTGTCTAGGAGGGGGGCTTCATTCAGTCTTCACAGGGTTATTATATGGAAATTTTGGCACCATGACACAAGTGCCAGCCTCTCAGTAGAAATGGCAAAGCAGATGTTCAAAAACCAGTTAGAAGGCTCTGCGATCCGCAGAGAGGATGCAGAAGACAGAGAATGTGGTAACGGAGAGATGAATCTGAACGGTAGTTTTACTTGGGGAGAACTGCTGTAAGTGTTCCCCATCCTTCCCCAGGCAGGAGCCATGAAGAGAGCGTGCCCCCTGAGGGGGACTTCCAGAGATCTCTCCAAGAGCTTGATAAGAGTCCCTTGTACCTTGAGGATCCCAAGGGTCTAGCGTCTAGCTTTTCCCAGGATATTTAAAGAGCAAGAGAACGAGGCCCACGAGTTGCTTTCGTGGCAGGGGAAGAACGGCGTCTGGGGTGGGAACCCTGCAGCCCCAGGATTTGTCAGGAACAGAAGATGCTTCTGCATTTCCTTAGACCGGAAGTGGGAAGGAGAGAGCCATCCGCAAGCCTCCTTGTATCCTACACAAGACGGGCACCTAGGAGAGCAAGGGGACTCCAACAAAGAGTGAGCCCCCACTGGATGAAAAGGGGGAGTTCCGGCGAGGGGTGGCAGCTTGAGGATGGCCCACGGAAGCGAGCTGCCGTCAGATAGGAGGCTCTGAGAAACCCACAAGAGAAGAGTCAGCTTCAAACACCTGCTAGGTCTAGAGGACCCGGAGCCATTGTGTCTGTAGGGTTTCATCAGGAAAAGCAGAACCGCTTTGAGGGAGATGAAACTGGGACTTATCACAGGAATTAGCTTTCCACACTGGTGTTGGCTGGCAAAGGGGTCTATGGAAGGCGGTTGCCTCTGTCTGACGCTGGGCCTGACATCACCACAGATCATGAAGCAAAGGAGAGCAAGGGCAGACTGCAGCCTGCACCTGCCTCTCGGTGCCTCCAACCTCGACAGGCGGCAGAAGGAGCGGGAGCCCCTGGCCCAGGACTCAGAGCAGCTGAAGAGGGAGACCCAGCGGGAGCAGCAGCCTGGCCCCTCGGAGCTGAGCCAGGAGACTGTCTGCAACACGTCGGAGCTACAGCAGCACCTGGTTCCCGGCACTGACCTTTGTAGACTAAGGGCTGTGGCTTGCCTTCTGCCTTCGAAACCTCACCTAGATTTTTCTTGTGCTCAATCCTAATCCAGAGTCACTCAGAGAAGGGAATTCTGGGACCCTTCATTCGAGCTGAGCTACGTTGACATAGCACAAAACCACTACAGCCTCCTCCTGATGGCATCATTCAAGTGAGAATGCCCCCCCTCCCCCACCGCCTTCCCGCCCTCCCACACCCGAGGGGTCAGGAAGGGCAGCCGGCAACTGGGACAAAGCAAACTCTAGGAAAACTTCAGCTGAACGCATCTTCTGACTCCACGGCAGGCAGCTGGACCCACGTCCCTCAATATTCAACTAGAAATCAGGTGCTGTCACAGCACCAACCAAAAATATAAAGTATTTTGGAATTTAATCTACCTGAAAATTCAAAGGGCCTTTACAAAGACAGGTTATACACTATTAAGGGATAAAACAGGTGATCTGAATAAGTAGAGAAAAATTTCCCAAATTAATTCACAAACTCAATACAATTCTGAGCCAAATTCTGGCATGCTTACTGAAAATGAGTTTTTAGTTCATTATGAGAGAATCTGAGTATCTTTTCCCTATAGCACTTACTTGCTTACTTCATTTCCTCTTTACGGAATTGTCTTGCTTTTATGATTCTCTTCCTTCTTAGGGGTGTTCCTGGGTTTGCCTGATTGGATGAATACTTTACTAAAATGACAAATATTTTCCTGTCATGCTCATACAAAATGCGTCCCAGTTTGTTGCTTGCCCTTAAGCTCTGCTTATACTGTTTGGACATCAAGAGTTTTACATTTTTATGTAGTTAAGTCTGTCAGCGTCTGTGTGATTTCTTCCATTACTTTTAAGGTTAGAAACAGAAATCAGGTATTTATTCTAGCTTTCTGTGACTTCACTTTTATAGTTAACTTCCTATTTTTTAAAACTGAGATCTAATTGACGTACATTACATTAGTTTCAGGTGAACAACATAATGATTTCATATACGTATGTATTACAAAATGATCGCCTGTTGACATCCATCGCTATATGCAGTGACAAAATTTTTTGTCTTGTATTGAGAACTTTTAAGATGTACTCTCTAGCAACTTTCAAATGTGCAATACAGTGGTATTAACTACACTTGCCGTGCTATGCTTATTTTATAACTGAGAATTTATACCTTTTGACCACTGTCACCCTTTGTCCCCCCTTCCACAGTTAACTTCTTTATCCATATAAAATGTATCTCTGACGATATAAACTATGTATCCAAATGTCTGTCTGTCTTCTTCTTCCCACCCCTATCCACCATCTAATTTCTCCCAGCATCTTTTGTTTGTAACAAAGTGGCTAATTTTGTATTATCTTGAATTATATCAATCTTATTATTATTATTATTATCTTGAATTGCATCAGAATTCCTCTTGGGGGGAAAATTAGTCACTGTTTAGAAAGTCCTCTTGATAAATGTGGGATAAAAGATGAGCCCTCCGAAAGCCGAGGGACAGTGACACCAAAACTTCGGGTAAGGGGGAAAGCTACTCTGAATGAGACTCAGGAGGAATTCGTGGTGATTCACATACAAGGGAAGTGAGAGAAAATGAAAAAGAAGAAGGGCAGATGGTGAAACGACGAGCCAGAAACGTGGCAAAAGGATGGAATGAGGCAGGTCAGTGAAGCACGTGGATGAGGGAACAGTACTCGTACTTGAAAAGCTGATGCTTGTTGGGGAAGCTCAATCTCCCTGCATTTCAGCAATTGAAACCCTCCCTCTTTTGTCACCATCTTACTTAAAATACCTTGTTTTAGTGAATTTTTCCAGCTGGAATTCCCTAGAAGATTGACAGATTCTAAAATGGAAGCACAAAGAGCTACGTAGTTTTTTTAAAGGAAGTACAAAGAGGAGGGACGTGCCTTATCAGCTACTGGAACTAGTCCAACCCACGGTAATTGTTTTAGTCAGGATAGGCTGGATTTTGCTGTGGAAACAATAACCTCCCAGTGCAATCATTTAAAGCAGCCCAGTGTTCCTGACTCACATTATATGACCATTGAAGGTTGCCCGGAGGCTCTGCTCCGTGTCATCTAGGCTGACAGCGCAATACCTGACCGGAGTATCGCAGGCTGTCACGGCAGGGGGGAGGGAACATGGGGAGTTCCACACTGGCTCTGAAAGCTTCCTTCCAGAAGTGACATGTGTCACTTCTGCTCATATTCCATTGTCCAAATCAAGTCATAGAGCCACAGCGAACTCCAAATGGACAGGGAAATGCAATCTTACCATTTTCCTGAAAGAGAGGAGAGCTACACTATTTTCGAACAGTACTAATGATGACAACAATCATTTTTTGAAAAGAAAACTGGAGGGATTACTGACACAAGGACTAACAAAGAAAAGAATAAAACAGAATTGAGAACAAACAACAAAACATTTGTGTGTATTTATATATGCACATATATATTATGTATTTGTGTGTCTGTCTGATCAGGCATATGACACAGGGGAAATCTTAAAGACTGGGGGGAAAGGTGATTTGTTTAGTGGGTAGTGTTGGGAAGACTGGCTTACCATACAGGTGAAAAACAAGTTTAAATCTCTCCTTCTGCTATATAAAAACCTAAACTCCCCATGCTTAGGGCCCTAAATGTGACCTGTGAATCTATTGGAGAGTATATGAAAAAATATCTTTGTGACCTTGGTGCGGGAAAATTTCTTTAATAAGACCCCAAAAGGCTCAAACCATCAGGCAAAAAAAGAAATGATGCATTTGACTAGAATAAAATTGAGGCTTTCTGTTCACAATAGAATGCCAGAGAGAGTTACCAGGCAGGTGACCAGCCAGAAGAAGACGTTACAACAACTGAAAGAGAGAGCATGCCTATATGTAGCAAATATCATAGACGTGAACGCCTTTGAATCAACAAGGAAAAAACAAAAACAAAACCAGAAACAACTGAGAAAGGGAAAGAAATATGACCATGCAACTCACACAGGTGCAAAGTCGCTTGCTGTAACAGGTGCACCGTGAGGTGCGTGAGGTGCACAGTAACCAGAGAAACTCAAGAACCAGAGAAGCACCCCCATAAGTCCCGTCCACCTGGGGACAGTTAGAAAGCCAGATGACACCAAGTGCAGGAAAACCTCCAGCCACTGGCACTGGCGGTGGCGGAGTCTGCAGAGAGAGCCGATCTCAGGATCCACGTGCCAGTTCTGAGTGGACATGAACACGGCCACCACGCCCTCACCTGGGTGCGCGCGGCACACAAACTCCCACAGAGACCGACAAGAGGGCGTGCTTGAAATTGTCCATGATGGCAGGGAACTGAGGCAGCCTGGTGTCGGTCACTAGAACCTCAAAGCCCCCTTCGGTGGGTGCGTAGGTGAAATACCCTGTTCGAGCGGGAAGCCATGAAACGGACGGAGATAGAGCAGCATGAACAAACGTGGAAACGGTGGCGTGAAAGAAGTAAGGAAGAGACCAAACCGTATCTAGGTTTGAGATACCGTAGAGCGAGGGAACTAAGTATGGGGGTGAGATGGAAAGAAATAATAAAGCAAAACAAAATAGGGGCCTCTCACGGCTGAACGGTGACAGTTGCCCCACAGTGCGGAAGAGGATTAACTCAGTCCTGTGTTTCGGATGCCCAATGAATGGAAGGAAAAAGAAAGCAACCGATTGGAATCACTGCACTGCCGGACAGTGGTACTTGCCCTCCTATCCCGAGGGTCAGAACGGCTTCTCACACTTTCACCTGCAGATCCCTGGGCTCGGCTCCCAGAGATTCGGGTTCAGTAGGGCTGATGTGGAGCCCCGAGGATTTGCATCCCTAGTCAGTTCCTGGGTGATGCTGATGCTGTTGTCCAAGGAATCATACGTTGAAGAGCAAGGAGCTAGACCATAGTCAGACCATACTTCCTGCCAGGAATTCTGGGGAGGCTAGTCTAGCTCTGCCCCAGAAAGGAGAGGGAAGAGGTTTAGTAAACAGCTGGCCAGTGTCAGCCTGTGGTCACACCCTCACTTCCAGTACCTGCAAGTCTCCATCACTGGCTCCTTCCACACGCCCATGTCGGGCTTCCCTGCTACATTGTAAACTCCATGAGGGCAAGGGGTCATGCCTCGCTGGGTCCCCTTCCCCCATCCCCCCAAGCCTTGCTCAATGCCTGGCACATAGCAGAGACTCAATAAATGCTTGCAGATACTAGGCTGAACACTTAAAGTTTTCAAGCACCAAAAAACGGCTGGTAAGAGTCAGGATGGGGATTTCACCAGCAACTGGGAAAGAGTGTCTCAGAGTGGGAGTGAAGTAATTATCAACGGAGGCAGGTGTAGACCAGGGAGGCTGGAATGGAAAGGAAGTGTCCTGTGGGTCTCCGCCCGTTGCCAACTGCCTGATCAACCCGGAGTCTCTTTCATCCACTCCTCTCCCTCGCCTCCTTCCTCCCTTCCCCCATACCCTCTTCTCCAGCGACAGTCAGAGGGGACAGCAAGGGCAAGAGCAACTCTGACCACAGGGGCTAGCTGGAAGCTGCTGGGAGCTGAGAGCAGGGGCAGGAATCCAGTCCTACAAGATCAGGGTGGATTATCCAGATTCGGGTGAACCGCAGGTTGGCTGGCTGCAAGGCCACGTCCTCCGTGGAACCCAAAGGTTCAGGGCAAGACCATCTCTGGGGATGGAAGAGAGTCTCCGTTTGTCTCTGTGGCTCTTTCTGCCCTCGTGCCGCCTCCTGAGCCCTGCCCTCTGTGCTCCCGCTTGGAGAACAGTCACTAAAGCCACAGCCCGTTCTGTGGCTAAGTCAACACATCCGTTTTCCTCTCAGTCCCCATACCGGCAGGGAGATATATGAACCCTTCCAAGAAGCAATTAAATACTGAGATCCTAGAAGGTTGTTTACACCTTCACATGACTTATTTTGTTCCCCTTCCCTGGTGTTTTTTCCCCAAAGGGGACTGGGGTAAATAAGTGATTTTAATGGTGATCTGTCACGTTGCCTTACACATCTGCAGGGAAGATTACAAGACGGTCTTCCTAGGTGACCTGGTCAGAGGGCTGTGGCCGTGGGAGGGCGCCTCTCCCATCTGTCCAACTCAGTGTGACTTTCCCCCACCTGTATGAAACCCGAACTCTCCCAGTTCGGGTTGAGAGCTAGGTACAGAGGAGATGCACACCTAGAACATGGCTCCAATTTTCCAGTTGTTACCTGGGAATCAGGCAATAGGAGAGACATCCTTTATTAAGCCGAGGTGCAGGGGAAGGAGTGTCTAGACCCGGGGAGGGAGTGGGTCTGTGGCCATCCCTGAGGTGGCAGGCTCCCACAGCCCCAGGCCCAGATTGCTGGGAGCACCCAGCCAGGGAGCCCTGTTCCCAACCCCAGACTGACCTCTCCTGGCCAGACCCTGCAAAGCAGTTTGCAAAGAGAAAGGGTGAGGAGTCACCCCTGTGCTTCTCATTTTCTCACCACCTTCCCCCAAGAGAGAGGGAAGAAAGGGGACAAAGAGAAAACCAGGAGAAGTAAGTTGGCCCTCCCACCCTCCAGCCTCCCCCTCTCCCCCAGACTCCAGCTGCCGGCCTAAAATCACAAAGTCTTTTCGCTCAAAACCCCGAGAAAAAAAAAGAGAGGAAAGCGAAGGGAAGAGGAGAAGCAGCAGTGAGTTTCAAAAGGAGGGCTAATTTGTGCAGTGCCGGACAGCTGCATTTGCATAATGAAATGTGCAGAGGATGTTTGGCTCATGTATTTTTTAGAAGGTTTAACTTTAATTTTATTTAGCCTAAGAAGGGCATGTCACTCAAACTCCGCTGGTCATTTATAAAAATATTTCAATTGTGTTTCCAAGGAGCTGTCTTTCTGGCCTAAGTGGCTGGTGCCGGAGGTTGTGAATGCTAATGCAGAGGTCGGGAGATCGATGGGGCGGGAGAGCGAGAGAGAAAAAACTGGGAGGGGCAGAGACACCAAGAAAGAGACACCGAAGATGCAGAGAAGAAAGGACAGTCTGGAAGACAAAGAGAGTGTGGAGTGGGACAAGGCCCACCGAACTTGAAAGAAGCAGGTCAGTCAGGTAAACATCCACAGCAGGTGTGGGGATGGGTGTTCCCGTTGGACCACACCTTGCTCTTGGGTGGGGCTCGGCCCCTCTCTCCCAGCCCGTAGCATTCAGGTTTGTTTTGAGTATTGCTACTCTAATCTCCAAAAAAATACCACTTCCAAGAAGGGCACTCTAGGACCAAGCTGTCTGCATTCTACCCCTGGGTCCTGCACTGGAGGCATTTTCTCCCATCTGTAATTCTGAACGGTAATGAAGGAGCTCGATGGTGGGCTGTCTGCATCAGCGATGGGCAAGGGAGGGCTGAGCTCAGCGAAGCTGTGTACATTTCTTTCCTCTTGCCATTATGGCAACAATTACCCTTCAACTCCCCTCGCTAGTTTCCACACAAACACCCCAGCCTCCTAAATAAAGTGCTCTCAGACTTTCCCAGCACTGGGAGGACAGCCACAGCAGTACACAGAAGAGATGAGGAGCGGAGAGGAAGAGGAGAACGTATCTGTAGAATATCTTCCTTCCTCTCCCACTGGCCTCAGAGTGCTTCAGAGAGACCCTAGACTCTCAAGCCAATCTCTGATTCACTGATGTGAAAACTAAGAGCCAGGGAAGGGAGAAAATCCATCCCAAGGCAGCCAACCCTCAGGTTAGAGCTCTTGAGGCCACACCTCACTGCTTCCCTCCTTCCCTTGCCAACCCAACCCAGCCTGGGCTCCCTCTCCCTCCTCTCTGGTCTCGACGACCAAAAAGGAAATCCCCAGTAACCTGCTTAGGAAACGTCCACCTCCCAGCTCTTTGGTTAGGTCATCTAATCAGAGCACTCGGCTCTCCGCTGGATCTGCGGACACAGCGGGAGGACCATGCATTCTGGTCTGAGGACAGCTCCAGTGGTCCCTGTCTTGGAGTTCACAGGGGCTGCTCCAGAATGTGGGGCTGGGAGCACACTAAAACCCTCCCCACAGGAAGTAGCCCATTCCATACTGTAGACAAATGACGATTATACACACAGCCAAGGTGGTCTGGGGCTGGAACCGATGCCCAAACTCATGGACTTGGCAGAGGGTGTAGGGTAGGGAGGATGGCCCCTATGGTGCATGGGACGGTGGCCTGAGGGGCAGGGGATTTGGAGCTCATCCATCTGGGTTCAAATTTGCTTGAATTAATCCCTTGAGCAAGTCACCTAACCTCTCTGATCCTCTCTTCATCTGTCTAAAGGGGGAAAGTCAATCTTACCTGTCAGCTTGCCATGAGGCTTTGACATCATGTATTACATGATGCGTGGCCCATGGTGGTAAGAGGGTTTGAAGGACTTTCTGCCGGGCAATGAGCAAAGCTACCACACCAATCCTGGGCACCTCGGGAGGCAGAAACAGAGCCGGGAGAGCACAGCCAGCTCCTGCCCTTGAAGAATGCCTCATATGCCTTATACGGAACTACTGCTGATGGCCCATGATTGTGTCAGTCCTGGCCGTTAACAAAAGAGCTGGACAAAGAGTAGAGAGTCAGAGGCTGCTGGAAGCAGAAGAGGTAGAGACAATCTAATGCAATACTAAGGCTTTCAATTCAAAGATAAGAAATCTCAAGTCCAGAGAGGGACACGAACAACCAGCCCCAGGTCACATAGCTGGTCCACGCAGAGCCAAGACCAGAATCCACCTCTCCACGTCCAGCTTTCCTCTCCTCACCCATGATAAGACTAATTGCTCCTGGTGTATGAGACTCCCCGCCCTTCCCACCCCCCAAGCCTCCCCACGCACGCACACCTGCACACACGCATACACAACACACAGGTCCAGGAAGGGCTTGAGTGGGCTTCTGGCTCAGCGCTTCCCCTATGCAGACAGAGGGGGCTGAGACCAGACCGGGGTGGGAGGAGAGCCAGGGGAGGGGTCTGGCGCTGGCCAACGCAGCCCCTCAGGAGACGCCTGCATATGGCCAGGCGAGCCTGGCAGCCCTGCACGCTAATCCTACTGTCAGCCAGGCCGGGCGCCGGATTAGGAAATGTCACGTTTCAAAGGAAATTATTTCCATTTTCTCCCCAGGAAAGGAAAAGGCAGAAAGACAAGCAAACTCCCAGGGTTGTGTGTTGGGAGACAGGCCAGCATATGGACCTGAGACAGGCGCCCCTCCTCCTCCAGACCCTCGGCAGACGCCCAGAAGGGGCGGCCATCGCCTGGCTGAGTTCATCCCAGCCAAGGACAAATGGATTTCACAGCTTATCAAGGGAGGAAGGGGCGTGTCATGGACTCATCAAGCATGACCCACCTTTGGTCCCTGCTTTCCCACCCCGAGCTCAGCCAGAGCCCAGTCCCTGGGCTGGCTCCCTGACCCTGCCTCCGGGGACCAGCAAGTCTGATAGAGATGCCTCCCTGGATCCTCTCCAATCCTTCACTGCTTCGTGCTGGATGGTAACTGCCAGACCCTGAGCCCTGGCCCGGCCCTGGTATCCTGCCTCTTACCCGGGTCTCTCCACTCTGCAAGCAAGACAAAACCTCAAGACCCAGGGAATGAAATGATGTGTGCTCCCTCTCTAGATTTCTCTCTCTGCTATTACTTTTCTGCTTCTCTAACTTCTCCAGCCTCATCTGAGACAATAATAAACACTTCTCATTCTCACTGCCACTGAAAATTATGGAGCTTCTTAATTACAAAAGTAATGTCACAATATTAGCAATTAATTAATTCTAATCTGGCCCGGAAGAGAGGTCGGGCGCACAATTGCCCCATATGCCTCTGGAGCCGAGGACCACCGCAGCGGATATTGTGATTGAAATATGTTTGTATGGAGTTATTAGATACTATCTGCAATCAATCCATTACCATAAACTTAAGCTTCCACATTCTTTCATATTAAATGAATTTTCATATCACATTTCCCAATAAGCACTGCCTCAAGTCAACCCTTATTTATCTAATAACGCCATGCAAATATTTTATTATATTTCAATGAAATGTGTCGAAAACTATTACCTTGTGCTGCCTTTGGGGTGGGGAGGGAACAATGCTGAGTGGGAGGTGGGGAGACTTCCCTCCGTGTCTGCTCTGTGAGGAGGCAATCCCCTCCCCTCCCCCCGACACCTCCACATCTCCATCCCCACTCTAGGCCCCCAGTCCCTTCGGGGAGGTCGGTCTGCAAGGAAAGGGTTTCCTAGCCCCAGACAAACTGAGGACTTGCAGGGCAAATGCAAGTCCCCAAGGAGGGACAGGACCCCTCCCCAGTTCCAACAGCCCTCTGTGCTACCCATCGGCCATGGCCCAAGGCCAGTGCTGGACGGTTGACTGTACAGTCACATAGAGCCCCTCACTCAGGGGGCCCTGTGCTTTGTTTACGGGCCAGCAGTTACCGTGATGAAATTCTTAATCGTTTTTGAACAAGGGGTTTCACATGTTCAGTTTGCACCAAGGGATCCCACAAATGCTGCAGCTGGTCCTGTCCAGGATACACTCTAATTCCACAAACACTGGTTCTAAACTTGACAGACATGCTGCACACTCCGCGGTGATCACCTATAGTCTAACAGCCAGATCTCTGGGGTCAAAGAGGCCCTTTCCAGTCCTGCCTTTCCTGCCTGTCCAGACTGTCTTCCTGCCACAACAGGCCCACTCCCAGAGATCCTGCCTGCTCCCAGAGATCTCACCATCATGCAAACGAGGACCCAGAGGCACATCCAACAAGCAGAGATCCTGGACCCCAGAGTCGGGAAGACTCCCACTGCATTGCTAGTGCCAGGGTCACGAGACCGTTCTGGGCCTGGAGACAGGTGGACCTGGTGACCCTCTCAGTGTCTCCCAGGATCCCATCCCTGCTCCACGGCGGTCTGTCACTATCCCCATTTCAGCTGGCAGAGTTCAGCGTGAGCGTGAACCCCTGTCTCCCTGTCCCTACTGTTCACAGTCTTTCTACCTAATCTAGAAAGACTGGCCTCTTGGTGACCAAAGCTCCCAAAACAGCCATTTGTTTTTTGTTGTGTTTTGTTTGTTCTTTAGATTATTAATTTATTTATTTTAGAGAGAGAGCTAGAGCAGGGAGAGGGGTAGAGGGAGAGACTCTCAGGTAGACTCTAAGCTGAGAGGGGAGCCCAATGCAGGACTCGATCCCATGACCCAGAGACCAAGACCTGAGCTGAAACCAAAAGTCGGGACACTGTATCGACTGAGGCCCTCAGGTGCCCCTGCTCTTTGGCTTTTTAGCTTTGTGGTCCCTTCAGCCGGGAAACATATTTCCCAGGGACCGGAGGGCATCACGCTTACACTCACATCTCCTTCCCTGCTCTGGTCCTCAGTTTTACCAACTGCAAAATGGGAAAATAATTATCTTCAATGAAAATCTCAGAGTTCTGTGGAAATCAGGTGAAACGGTAGAGTTTCTAAAGCCCTGTGTGATTTTCTAGTTTTCGAGCAAATGTGTCTGGGGGAGAATGGGTCCTCAGTGATCTGTGTGTTTCCCCAGGCTTGCGGTCCCCTTCTCCTCGACATGATACCAAAACTCCCACCCACTCAGTCAGAAAAGCAAGAGGGGCTCTTGCAAGCGGAACTGACAGTAGGGAGGAGCAAGCAAAGCCACCCCACCTGGTAAACCCTGACCCCCTCACCTCTGAGGAACTGAGACCTCAGCGCTGGGTTTGGCCCCCCAAGCCAGCCGGGGGGGTGCGGAAGTCCAGCCCAGTGGGCACCCAGTGCTCCCTGAGGGCAGGCGTCCTTCCTCCCAGGCCCGCTTCCCTCTGGGCTACTCATGTGCCTCCTTCTCAGTCCCCACTTGGTCTGAACTTCCACTGCTGCCCTGGGAGGCCATTTCACTGGTGAGGAAACTGAGCTCACACCGCCGTCACAGGCAGATTGGCCATTCTGGATCCAGCGGGCCACCTTCCATGACTCGGGGCAACACACGCCCCGCCTCTCACTCAAGCACCTGCCTTTTTAAAAGAGCCTGGCCACAAAGTGAAACCTTGGCTCCACCATCCTGAGAGGTCTTCATTCAGTCATCCAACAAGTACTGACCCCACGCCGGTGACAGGCCAGGCACGGTTCCGAGCGTGAAGCACACCAGATGAGGGCCGGGCCTCTAGGAGCTTGCCTGCTGACCCCTGACCGCTAGTCCTCCGAGGCTTCCAGAGGCCGCCCTAGGCCAGCTCTAGGCTTGGAGTGGCCACCACTCAGCATCTAAGCGCTCAAGTCAGGAGCCGGAGAGACAGGAGCCCGGGCCGGTGGCCTGCCCGCCTCCCAGAGGAGGCACTGTGCCCTCTCAGTGCTTGCCAAGGCCTCCAAGCGGCTGACCTAAGATTTGGGGAAAGTCAGAGTCACTGCTCGCAGGAAAGGGGATGCCAGGTAATAGGATAGAGGAGAGGCATCATGATGGAGAATCTCCCGGAAAATTCCGTAAGTGGTGTCCTATAGGAAACCACTCACTGGTAAGATGAGCTTGCATCCCAGCTGTGTGTGTGTGTGTGTGTGTGTGTGTCAGAGAGAGAGAAAGACCCGTCATTCAATCCTCAGTGCCCTGAAGGCAAAAACACCAGCCTCCCGTTTTTTCATACTCCGCCCCCATCCAGCTGCATTTGGGGGACTTCAGGGCTCAGTCCGCGGGGGGGAGTGACCGCTGGACAACCCGCCTGAGCAGACCACGGTACACAGACCTTCCCCAGCCCCCGCACCCGCCCCCCATCCCAGGACACAGGCTCCTCCTCTCTCAGTCTGTTCCCTCCCTCTCCTCCCCACCTCTCCAATCATTCACGGTGACAGATTGACAGAAGTGCCCCTACCAGATAAAACTGCCTCTGGGCACAAGTACAAAACATAAAACATTTAGGGAAAACCATCCAAGAACAGTTGGCACCACGAGTAAACTGCTTTAAACACTCAACTCTAAGCAACCAGTTTAAAACTGTGGCACAGCCAAGTCCTGGCATCAGCCCGGCCGGCCTCTCGGGGTCTCCATCCTCAGTGCCCCTGGGGCTCTCCAAATTGTAGCTGCCTTCTCCGAGCCTTCTGTCCCTCCCCTCCCTCCTGAGACGGGCCAGGGACCCCTCATGCCCACAGAAACATCCACTAGAGGCGGCCAAAGGCGGGAAAATTCCCTTTATGGGAATACCTTCTTACCAACTCCCACATACACCCTGCGGACAGTAAACCGGCCTACTGGTCTGAGCAGCCTTACTATTTGCATAACACATATGACCCACACACTCAGCTGCTTCACACCTTGTACTGGCCCTCTTGGTGGCCCTCATAGCAGCCCATGTGGTGGGCTTCTAACTCCATCTTTGAGATGCACAAAAGGACCAGAAGCAAGAGCCCAGGGCTGGCAGGAGACAGAGCTGGGACAAGTCTTTTTCATGGCCTTCCCACCATATCCAGCTACCTCTTGGCCCACACGCAAGTACCACTTTAGGCTCCAAGGTGGTCTCCCTAGGGCCTGGGCACAGGATCTAGGGGGAGAACAGGTATGGCTCCAGGAAGAAGCAGGGCTGGGGAGAGAGTCTGCAGGCCTGCTGGGCTCAGAGGGGTGGGCCCAGCTGTCCCACTCCCCAGTGACCTTAAGCCAAGCCCTCCTCCCAAGGGATCCGGATTGGTGTCTGCTTTCCGGCGGGAGGCCTGAATCTGGGCAGGAGCTGGGTCCAGACTGCCCCCTCCTTGCTGTGGTGCTCCCAGGAACTTTGTGTCACCTGAGCTATGAATGGTTAGCAGGCAAAGATGGGGAGACAGGGCATTCCAGGCAGAGGGGACAGCATGGCATGCCTGTGGCTGCAAACATTTCATGGTGGATGCAGCATAGACCAAGATGGGGCAGAGCAAGAGAGACAAGCCTGTAGAAACAAACAGGGGCCAGGCCACAAAGAGGCAGGGGAGATTTTGGTACCTGGGAGCCCGAGAGCAAGGAGAATCTACTAGGGGTTTGGAGCTTCACAGTGGAGTGCTAAGAATTGTCTGGTCTTCACAGAGGCAAGGGATTGGAGTGTGCAGGACTGGAAATAGGGACACAGGTTTGGGAGCTAAGGTAGTAACCCAAGCCAGGAGGCAGCAGGAACCAAGCGAAGGCAAGCCCTGATGAGACCGCAGAGGTCGATTTGGCAGTGTTGTGTGTTTTAGGAGATGGAAAGTGAGAGCACTGAAAGCTGCCTGCAGGGCTTCTGCTGTGGGCAGCAGGCGAGAGGGCGCCCAGAGTCTAGGGTACTGCCCGGCACACAGCAGGCACGCAGAAAGTGCATGCTGAATGAAAGGATTCACCAAGGGAGGGATACAGGAGGGGAGCGTGTTTGTTGGGAGTGAGGATGGTGAGTGAAGTCTGGGGGATCAGCAGCAGAGTGGACTACACAGGGGCTGGGGTGGAGAGAAGGTGCCAGAGTCACCAGCAGAAAGACCCCAACCGACGCCGTGGGGTTGGCCTCAAGCACCCAGACAGCTTGGGAAGTGAAGGTGAAGGAGGCAAAGAGAAGAACCCTGAGAAATGTCAGAATTTAAGGAGACAGAGTTTAGAACTCAGACCACGAAGAAAGAGAACAGAAGAAAACAACACCACGGGAGGAAAGAGAGCATTTCCAGAAGGCGTGGTCAACTAGATGGGACAATGGGGACAGGTCAAGCAGAGCACGAGCTAAACCTGCCTGTCGCATTTAGTGACATGAGTAGGTCACAGGTGACCTCAACAGAGTGATAGGTGAAATTGATTCCAGTGCTATGAATGGAATAAAAATAGGAAATGATGACAATGTTTCAAAAAGTCTGCCTCTACAAGAAAGAGGAGGAGCAATGACCAGGGATGCGTGGGAAGTCAGAGAAGGGTACATGTTTGTTGGTGTACGAGAGATGCTGGTGTTCCAGTGGTGCATGGAGGGATCCAAACAGGGAGGAGGGCTTGTAAGTTGTAGCAGAGAAAGTTGCTTGCTGATGGTGAGATTAAGTCCTGGCAGGAAACAGAAAAGATGGTCCCCCATTCACAGGGACAGGAAGGACCCAGGAAAAGCTCAGACACAGGTATGTGGAGTCGGTGTGGGGGAGGAGAAAGTCTGTTGAAGGCACTGTGGGGGAAGGGCAACTGCCATCTCATGGTGCCAGAGGTGGAATGGGCGGGGGCGGGTGGTGAAGTATTGAGGAAGTTCAAGGATGGTAAAGGAGGCTGGAGATAGCTTCTTGGAGAAATAGAAAGAGAACTACCCAGGGAACTGGAGAAGGGCTGAGGAGAGTGCCGCTGAAGGCCAGGTGAAAGGCCAGGGGGCTCAGTGCTGTGTGTGCACATATGTGTGTGTGTGTATGCGTGCATGCATGTGTGTGTGCATGTGTGTGTGTGTGTGTGCATGCGTGGGTGTGCATGCTTGCATGTGTGGCCAGAGGCACTCATCACTCCAGACTGCGAAATGGACAAAGGAGACTGCTGTATTGATCCAGGGTTTAGAATCTGTCCAGGTCATGAGACACAAGCAATGCAGCAAAGGACCAGAGGATATCGCAAAAGGGTGGGCTGAATTGCTTAATTCTGTGTGTAAAATTGGCTGGGTCATGGGGTGCCCAAACATTTGGTTAAAATATTATTCTGGGTGTGCCTGTGAGGGAGTTTTTGGATGAGAGTAACATTCGAATGGGTAGTGTGAGTGTGGCAGATTGCCCTCCCCAGTGAGGGCGGGCCTCGTCCAATCAGTTGAAGGCCTGAATGGAGCATAAAGACTGACCCTCCCAAAAGCAGAGGAAAACTCCTCTAACCTGACAGTCTTCAAGTGGGTCTAGGGTTTATTCCTGCTTTCAGACTAGAACTGAAACATCAACTCTCCCTGGGTCTGGATCCTGTTGGCTTTCAGGTCAGAACTACACCAGTGTCTCTTCCTGGTCTCCAGCTCACTGACTGTAGGTTTTGGGACTTCTCAGGCTCTGTAACTGCATCACCCAATGTCTTATAAATCTCTTACAGGGGCACCTGGGTGGCTCAGTGGGTTAAGTCTCTGCCTTCAGCTCAGGTCATGATCTCAGGGTCCTGGGATCAAGTCCCACATCGGGCTCTCTGCTAGGCAGGGAGCCTGCTTCCTCCTCTCTCTCTCTCTCTCTGCCTGCCTCTCTGCCTACTTGAGATCTCTCTCTGTCAAATAAATAAAATCGTTAAAAAAAATCTCTTACATAAATACAGATACAGACATATAGATATAAGCTTCTATTGGTTCTGTTTCTCTGGAGAACCCTAATACAGTGGCTAAATGGTGGACCAGAGAATTTAAACGGGATGGGAAAGGAAATGAGGACAGGGAAGTGACAGAAATCAAGGGACTCTCAAAGAGAGAAGGGGAAAAAAAGAAAAAACACTGGGAAAGAAGAAATGGCAAGAGAACTCAGTTAATGGGAAGTTGTGGTCGAAGCACAGGGGCAGGATTTCCAAGTAGGGGGTGATTCTGGACAGTAAGACCCAGATGTTACAGTGAGGGTGGCTGCCAAAGGTCGAGCAAAAATAAAGGCCAATGTATATGTGAAGAGAAGAGAGGAAGGAGGGGCCAGGATTTGGGATGAGTCTCCCACGCAGGCCCCTGAGTTTCTAGCACCTGGGAGACTTGGCATGAGGATGGAAACGGGAAGGAGAGTCCCTGCTCCTGCGATGAGCCACTGGGATCTGGGGGCTATTGCTACTGTGGTAACTGAGGATGGCCTGAGCGAGAGCTTTGGCGGGCTACAGCTGGCCACATGATCACAATATTTCGCTGGCAGATTGGATTGGCACAGGAGAGAGATAGGAAAGATGCTGAGGAAGAAAGAGGAAGTGGAGAGGGAGGAAGACAGACTTTCTAGAAGGACTCAGCCACAGCCTAGACTGGTCAGGACTCAACCCTCATCTACTTAGTAACCAGGAGTCTGGACCAAAGTGTCCTCCAGGCTCCAGAGATTTACAGAGAGGTTGGAAGACCTGTCCTCAGCCTGGGGGTCTGTGGGTCCTGAGTGTGTCACAAACGTGCTGTGGGCAGGGTCACTTAACTCTCTACATCTCTGACGTCCCTTCACTGTGACATCATTCATTTACTCCTTCATTCAATCTACGAATGATGCACGGACCACGTTCAAGCACTTCACCAGGGACTGGAACCGGAGACTGACGCAGCTCTCCAGGGGGAGACGGCAGATGGGAATCAATGCGTCCTTGGAAGTCCTGTCGCCAGCCAGGGGGTCAAGATGGCCAGGCCCATCCAGGAGAAGGGCCCTCTTCTCTGGTCCCTCCCACCCTGGCTGCTGGGCTGTGTGGCTGTGTGGCTTCCCCCACAGATGGCTCAGTCACTTTAGGAAGGCTTTGAACCTGCACAACCCTGAGCTCCCTGACTTCCCCAGAGTCCAGAGGAGAAACTCTGCCCTGAAGGAAGTGGCCGGTTGGGGGAGAAGGGGAGTAGAATGACGAAGGTTTGCAAATAACAAGGTTTCACTCTCAGGGACCCGGGCCTATCTAGCACTGTTGCTGTGGCCCTCTGGGGTGTCCAGCCTGCCCCAGGCCCTGTCTCTTCATCACCCACCCCCCATCCCTCCCTGGTCCCCTGGCTGAGCCCCTTTTCCTGCTCTCCCCGGGCAACTCCAGCTTGGGTCACCCTTGCTGGCATCCATGTCTCTTTCCTGTTCCCCTCTCCCTGACTTCCCCTGCTCCCTCGGTCTCTCTCCATCTGTGCTACCTTCCCTCCCTCCACAGTCTCTAACTCAGGCGCAGAGGCTCTGCCTCTGCCTCTCTGTCCTCCCTTTCATCCCTCTTTCAAAACAAATCAACAAGTATTTATTGAGTCTGACCCTCTCACTCTCTCCCCTCCCTGACCCTGCCTCTCCTTGGCCTCTACTCCTGCCACATCTGCTGCCCTGTGGTCGGTCCCACTCAGCCAGGAGCCCCCCCCCCCCCAGGGAGGCTGTCAGCAGCAGGGCCCGGGGGATGAGGAGTGAGCTGTGTACCTCCCATGCACACTGAAAACCAAGCCAGCGTCCCCGCTCTCCCCCAGCTTCTCCTCCCTGCAGGCAGCCCAGGGAGCGTACATTATTTAGAGAAATTATTTAGCATTCTGCTTCTGTCATCCCTTGCCATGGCGCCGGGCCCTGATATGTGATAAAAATATCAACGTTAAATCGACTCTGACAACTGCTGTTTACTTGCAGTGTCACTAGAGCCTAGAGCCGGGGGCAGAGACGACAGCTCCTGCAGGACCCGAGGCTCCAGCAGCAGTGGGGGCACCCAGGAAGGACGGCTTTGGGGGGGTTGCCCCCCAGGGATGCACGGCTGCCTGCACACCATGCCACAGCCCTCCAACCCCCAGTCCTTCCCATTCTGCCCAAGCTTCCCACCCTGGTAAGGGTTCATTTCATCAGCTGTAGAAAAATGCCAATAAAAAAACAATAGAATCTTTTCAGCATGCACGGTGCTGCACGAGCAGTCGAGCACATGATATCTTCTTCAAGTTCCACCTCAGTCCTGGTGGAAGGAAGTTATGACCCTGTATTCCAGATTTTAACACTGAGGCTGGGAGATGTCACGTAGTTTTCCTGAGAGCACACAGGGAACAAGCATGGAGCCTGGGCTAGGACCTGGGTCCGTCCGATGCGAGCCCAGGGCACTGCAATGTAACATGCTAGCTGAGGGCATCCGGGTGCAGTGATCGGTATCCAGCGCAGGGCACTGACCAAAAGATGACCATCCTCTGAAAGCCAGTGAGGATGGATCCCTCTCCCCAGTGTGTGGCCGCCAAATTGGCGTGAACAAATTCAACCTACCCGGATGGAGGTGGGAGCAGGAACCACTCGAGCTGTGTTGAGGATGTCGGACTAGAGTTGGTTAGACCTTTGCACTTTCCTGGTCTTCCTCTTTGCATCACTCCCAGGGCTAAGCAAGGATCCACGGGCAACTGGAAGAGAGAGAGCTTAGAACTTCAGGGAGCGAGGGGGCAGAACACCAAGGACAGCAGGAGGAAGGAAGCAAAGAATCAGAGCTGGAACCCAAGACAGAGAGCGCTCTGTCTTCACAGGACACTCACGTGACCAGCATCGCTCTCAGGGGTCTCTCTTCTTGGGAAGAGAAGCCATGTCCCCTCCTTCTTTTGAACTAGCAAAAGGCGGAGCACATAACGGACCGCGCAGATGTGTGCTGGTTGGTTTCTCTCTATTAAGGGCACAGAGTGGAAGGTGGTAACAGCCTCTATAGGCACCTCAAGGATGATGGTCCTGAGTAAGGTCTCACCTGGTCCTTGTGAAAAGGACTTAGGGGCTCCAGGCAGCACAGACTCAGCATGGTGAAGGGGTCACCAACCAAGCTAGCTGGTGTGGGCTGCTTTCATGGAGGCAAAGGTTCAAAATGAAGGAGGTGATAGTCTCATCTGTCTCTGCAGGGAAAGCCCTTCCTGGGACCTGGGTTCAGTGGTGAGTGCTTTAGAGAGATTTAGAGCAGGGTGACCAGGATGCAGATGGGCTTCAAATGATGGTAGAGAGAGATATTGAAGGAATTGGCTGTCTTTAGCCTATAGAAGACTTGCAATGACATAGGATCCGATATTCAAAGAGCTGTTAAGATAGTGAACTTGACCATTAGGCCCATAAAGTGTGGAATCCATTCTGTTGTTGGGGAAAGGAATGGGTGAGGTTGCCCAAAGACATAGGCAACCAGCAATGGCACTCTGACCACCCACATGGCAGCCCCATGGCAGAGGAGAATTCACAAAAAGGGCTGATGGAAGGACACTGGAGGAGCTCTGTTATAGCAGTAGTGAGCTTCCTATCCCTGGGGATATGCAAGGAAAGACTGGTCGAGGGCTTGGGGGAGAAAGGGTGTGACAGAAATGATCTGAATATTAGAAAACAAGTCTACGCCTTTCAGCTCAGAGCTTCCTGGTTTCTAGGCCTCCAGCAGGACCAAAGGGGAGAGGAACAATTGTTCCACGCACATGCCTGGGCCCAGAGAAGGGTTCGTCCAAGTCTTCCTCCACTCCTCGAAGAGTGGAGGATTTCTACATTAGCTAGCCCCTCACAACAACGACCTGTGTCAGTCACTCGCCATGCTGTGGGAGACCCAGGTGACCCTGGGATACAACTACCCCATTAGCCTTCCACCGCTGTGTGGGATAAGGCCTCCAGATGGACTAATGAAAATCACCCAAATTGAGTTCAATTGAGCAGAAGAAAGGAGGATGGATCCCATTAATTATCCCCAGGCTGACCTCATGCATCATCCCAAACACAGAGCAGTGCCACTTCCAACAGACAATAGCAATTAGTGATGTGGAACTTGGATGTTGTCAAAATAAAGATCCATGCTCTGCTCACAGAGCGTGAGATGACAAGATGGCCCCAGGTTGGCCCGGCAAGACTGTCTCTGCACGTCTGATGGGAGGGCACGGACTGCAAAGCCGGACAGAGCTGAGCTTCTCTGCTCACTGGCTATGTGACCTTGAACCCATGACTTGGCTTCTCTGAGCCTCTAGCTCCTCAGCCATGAAACAGGTTGAAAGGAGCCCACTTGATAGGCTTATTGAGAGGATTTCATGAGCTACCATGTGGCATTGTCATGGACACTGTCTGTGACCTTGGGAAAGTCATTGCTTTCATAGGGTCCCAGTCTTGCTCCGTAAAATGAGATCATTTGTCCATAGATGGCTAAGGTTCTTCAAGCTCTGAAGTCCTGCCCTCGATGATTTACAAACTTTCAGCCAAGTCTGGGGTGGGCCAAAAAAGCCACCAGTCCCTGTAACCTGAGCCCTGTCTCCCTCCCTCAACTCTGAACTCACTCCCTTAGGATAAGGGTCTCCAGCTTGCCTCCCCTTCTAACCCCTCCCCCTAAGCAAATCCAGACACAACTCTCCAGATGTCCATCAATGTCATAAGATCTAGAAGTCACTAACTTTTGATTTATGAAGCACTTTGCTGTCCCCTGCCAGGTGCCCTCTACCTCCACCCCGCACAAAAGACAGCCCAATCCTTGGAAGATAAAAAGCCACTAATTGTTTCCCTCTCCACTCCAGTATTGATTAGGAGAGTACACGGCTATTGGTGTTTTATTGACAGGCAGCTATCTCTCTTGCCTGAGGTAGATGGCTTTTAATAAGATAGAGAGAAAGAGAAAAACTGCTGGGTCATAGACTCAGAGGCAGGGAAGCCCAGGTGGGGGGTGGGTTGGGCAACTGGACGATCTGGGTTATAGTTCTGCATTTCTGGGACAGGATCTCAAGGGCCACAGCTGCCCATCTCCAGCCTAGCCCAGCCAGCATGTGAGCGGAGGCCAGGGGATCAACACATCTCCCCAAGATGGGCACTCTCAGCTGACCCCATACCCTGCGCATTGGACATCGCCAATTCCCTCCCCCAATCCTAACGTCCCTTCTCCCCACTGCGTGTGACCCAGCTCCTACAGCTGTGGTCTCCCCTGGGACCCTTACCTGGCCCACTCCTCTGTCCAGACCAGTTAGGGAGCCTGTCCTCAGCTCTAAGCTGCTTCAAGGACTCAGGGGCACAGGGGGCCACAGACTATATGGGACACCCTGGGGGGCATAAGTACCTAACAAGGTCACCAGGCAGACATAGAAGCTAATGCCCACCTACATCACAGAGTCAAGGATCTCTCCTCTGCTTCCCTTCTCCAACCCAACTATGTCCCTCAAGCTACCCATTCCTTCTCTTTTCAGGAAATCTTAAGTGAACCCAATCTACACTGTAGTCACAGTGCTAGATACCAAATTATAAAAATAAATCAGAGACAGTTCCTGCCCCAAGGAACTCACAGTTGATGGGAGTCAGATGTGCATATAGAACTAGGGACACGGAGTCCCAAACGTGCTATGAGAAGGGTCATCAGAGGGCACAGTGGGCACTGCCACCTCTTTCTGAGAACTGGACACCAGATGGGGTGTCCCTTATCCAATCTATCAACACATCTGGAGACAAATTTTCCCTGCTAAGGGCTGTTTGGATTCGGACCTCTGTGGAAGTTAGAGAATAACCCGGATGATAGATCTGAGCCCTCACACAGCTCTAACCCTAGGAGTCCCAGCCCAGTGCACCAAGCCTCCCAAAACACTTCACCTTGCCCTTGACTTTCTTTCCTCTGAGCAGTAGGTGTGGTAACCTATAGCTTCACCATTTCTCCCCCGGGGTCCCTGGATTGGAGGAGGAGGCAGGGAGCAGGGCCCCAAGGAATATCCCACGGCCCCTCCGGGACTGCCTCCCTCCAGCTGCCAGATAGGGCAGGTGTCAGCTCAGGAGTCCAAAAATCACCAATTCCCCTCCTGAGGATGGGATTCATTCCAGAGCCTCCCTCCTGGAATGTACTCCACCAAGGAAGGGGCCTGTTTGAGGGATCACTGCGGCTCAGAGAGGAATTTATAGGATTAATCTTTAATACTCGCCAGCATCAGTAATTTGCTTATTAAAAGAAGAAATAATGAAATAACAAGCTGATTCCATACCATTGGGTGAGGTTCCCTCCTTCCAAACACAACTGTTCACACACACACACACACACACACACACACACACACACACACCAGCTGTTCTAGAAAAAACTGTGGCGGCAGCAAGGAGCACCGGCACCCTTGATCTCAAAGAACAAAGGTGGGGTTGGTGGGGATAAGAGGAGGGGAGGATGTTTCTTTAGGCTTCAAAGACAATGGTTTACAACCAGTCAACAAAACCAAATTAAGCAATTCTAGAGCCCCAAAATAGAGTTTGGGGAGAACAGAATCTCCCAGTGCTACTGACAGTAAATATTAAATAAGTTAAAAGCCACCCAAAATGATAAAAAATTGAATTGAATTGAATGTTGTCATATAGATCGATTTGGATATAACAAGATTGTAAGCTGTACTCCAAAGACTTGAAAACCTATAGTGTGCCATTAAGAGACCTCACTTCTGGCAGAAAAGGTTTAAATAAAGAAAGGTCATTCTCACATTCCACAAACATTTACTAGGAAGCTATTGTGTCAGACACTGAGACATAGACATGAGCAGGAGACCACCGCTGCCCTCACCTTGCTCATAGGCTAGACAGAGAAGCAGACATGGAAGAAGAAGATAGTGGATTACGATAGTGGAGTACGATGGGCTAGCCCAGGAGAAGGCAGAGTGCCAGGGAAGGAGAGAGGAGGGAACGTGCCTCTGCCAGGAGGAATCAGAGAAGCTTTAATAGACTGGGTGAGCACCAAGATGGGTCATAAAGGGAGGTACTTCCAAACAGAGAAGGGATAAAGGCATTCTAGGCAGAGGGAACAGCATATGCAAAGGTACAGGGGTGTGAGCAAGCACTTCCCATTCAAAGAGCAGCAGTCAGCTCCCCAGACTAGAGCACAGAGTGTGAGGGGCACCGACAGCAGTGAAGGCTAGAAAGGTGAGCTGGGGCCTCATCACGAAGGACTTTGAATGCCAGGCTGGGAGGTTTCAATGTTATCCAACAGTAAGTGCTAAGCCAGCAAGGTTTTGAACAACGTGGTAAGTTAATTGTGTTTTAGGAAGCTGTATGGGGAGAACAAAACTTGCTGCTCCAAAGACTGTGGGGCCCTGGAGGCAGTGAGATCCAGGTAATCCCTGGAGAGCAGCATCCATCCACCAGGGAAAGGTAGGACAGAGGCCCTCCTCCCTCCAAAGAGGAGTGCTCACCAGACAAGCCTCATAAGGAAATGGGGTCACAATTTCAGGGGGTCCCTGAAGGAAACCACCCCCTCCATTTTCATCAGTGGTATGCATCAGGTAGGGCTGGTGGGCAAGCAGACCCTCAGTGGGTAGGGGTTCAAGGTCTTGGAATAGCTCAGCTGCTACAGAAGCTGGCCCTTGTCCCTGGGTAGAGAAGACCTCCACAGGAGCTCCTGAGGGCCGGGACAGGCCTGCAAATCTCCAAATCAGTTTTGTCTTAAGACAAGTTCGGTCATCAAAGGCCTCAAGAAGCTCATGAGACACCGTACAGGTAGAGGGGTCCTCAACCCTTGCAAATAAAATTCCGGTTACACACTGATAAACCTCGGTCTCAAGAATCCAGGCAAATTTCCAGGGAGGGTGCAGTGAAGAGGCTAGTAAATTTTCTTCCCAAAATCTGGGACCAAATCGTCAAACACGGAGCAACCATTCGGGCTCCGAAAATCAGCCAAAGGCAGAACAAGCCACTGAGAAGACTTTGCTCATGAAAAACAGCCCTGAGTAAGAAAAGTGGGCGTCCGGCCTGGGATTGCCGGCATCCCCGCCCCCAGCTGTGGTTCTTCCACGCACAGCTGACCACTAAAAACAAGATGCGGGAGAGGCCTAAGTGGGAACAGAAGGCCGGGAACCGACGTGGGGCTGTTGGCAGTTGAGGAAGCAACGTGCCAGGCCCAGAGCTCTGCGGGACCGAGGGGCAGTCCCAGCGGGGTGAGCCACAGAGCAGCCAATCAGCCAGAAACCGAACGGGGAGCAGCCACAACCGGGAGAGCCGAAGAGCGTTCCCCGAGTGCAGCTCATGGAGGGCTCTCGGGCAGGGCTGTGGGCCCACCGTGACTGGCCTCCTTTGGGTCTTCTTTTATGTGAGTCAGAAGACCTGGATGTTTCTGCATTCTGAGGCCCAGTTTCCTCCTTCCTTAAATTGGGAGAAATCATATCTGCCTCACCAGAATGGTGGTAGAGTGAGGATAAAGATAGAATAAGGATAAATATTAATAACCCTAATCATTATTTTTTAAAGATGTATTTATTTTAGAGAAAGCATGAGGAAGAGAGGCAGAGGGAGAGAGAATGTCGAGCAGACTGAGTGCAGAGCCTGATGCGGGGCTGAGGTCACCACCTGAACGGTGTCACTCACACCCCAAGAACTCTAATTATTAATAACTAATACCAATAATAATGTTGTTTAGCATTGATAATATTATCAGTAAGTATCATTTATATTATAAATAACGCAGCAAAGGTGAAAGGAGCAGGGAGAGCTGGGCAGGGCAGTAGGGGAGAAGGAGCGGGGGAGCACAGGGCTCCAAGGACTGCAGAACTGCAAGGGCCCCCATTGTGGGACACGCCGGGGGAGGGGGAGAATCCAGGGTGGGGGTCCTATGAGGTTTGCTGTCCCGGCTGCTGGGCACACAGCAGTGAGTCCTCAGGCCCAGCCTGTCGCATGAATGCTCCAAATTAAATAACTGCAACTCCCCTTTTATTTCCTCTCTGACAGCAACTTATTGCGAAGGCTGCTGCTTCTGACATTCTAATATTCAGAGTCACATCCTGTGGGATAAACCCATCGCTGTTGTCTGAGCCAATGATTTGTGCCAGGAGAGGAGGGAGCTGGAAGGGGCAGGGAGAGGCGGGGCCTGGGGCTGCTGTCAGCAAAGGGGGAGAGGGATGAGCGCTCCGGTTCTACTGGACCAGCCCTGGTCCCCTGTCCAACAGGCGTCTGACCCTAGAGCGGGTGGGGTTGCCTGGTCATCCCTCCCCTATCCAGCTGGACATTTGAGAAATGCTTTGAGCACCCACCACAGGCCGCCTGTGGCCAGCACTGGAAGGTCCCAGGCCCCATCCCTTCAGGAAGCTCACACCCACACTCCAGTCCGGGCAGGCAGCCCACAGTGTGGCCTGGCGCTGCGGAGAGACACAACCCTGGGTTCTCAGTCTCCCCTCGCAGCCTACCAGTGCGGTACCTATAGGAAATGTATCCTATACGTCAGAATAACCACAGGGTCTACTTGGTGTCCAGCAAAAGATTAAATGAGAGAATGCAACAGAAGCCCCAACTGCCCCCTGTGCCTGGTACAGAGCAACTAAGGCTCCCGGCTGTGGTGAAACTGACACACGGTGTAGAGCAAGATAACGGCTAAGAGAGGGGCCAACGGAGTGCTGTGGTGATGCTGGGGAGTGCTTGCTCCCAAATCATGACATTCCGGTCAGTTGGGAGCTCCCCAAGATCCCCACAGCCTTCCCGTGGTGTCAGACACCTGTGGGGCACTCCAGGCAGCTCGCCCTGAAATGGGATGCGTCATGGAGTTCTCTGTCCAGTCCGGCCAAGCCCCAGACAACCGAGCACATGCAGGATGGAAGCAAACACGTAAGTTGAGCACTCTAAGGGGGGTGGGTCACTTCCAGGGGACGGGGTGAAGCCAGGGTGGTCCGAAGCTGGATTATAAGGGAGAAGACTCTGTGGGATGGGAGACCAAGGGAGGACCGGTGAGAAGGCCCACCTTGCAGTCTGGGGAGGGCAGGAGGTAGGGGGCATTGCTGCTGGCAGCCTGGGGCTGATCTTGGGGGGTTGGGGGCAACAGAGAGATGCTGGCTCCATTAAAGGACACGTGACACAGAAACTTAAGGGGATGGGTGGGGTGAGGGGCAGGGGGATGGGGCCAAGCCAAGAGTCCAGGGAAAGAGGTAGTAGAGGGGCCTGGAGACAGACCTCGCGCTCCAAGTGAGGGCTTAGGGGATGTGTGAATGAACACAGATTTGGATCAGGCCTTCCCAGTTAGCCTTGAAAGGGGAAAAAAGAGTCTCTGCAGACCTGAAAGGAAGAACAAAAACAAGGAAGAGAGAAGCTCTGAGAATGCCCAGAAGAGCCGGCGAGCGCTGCTCTGGCCTCTAAAATGCAGGGAGTGTAGTAATCTAATAAACACGGCAACAAAGCGTTTGTCACCAAGCTAATTTTATTAGAACAGATCTCAAATGGCTAATTTCCTTTTACTAATGAGCAAATTAGTTGAATCTCTGATCTGCTTTTAAGGCACTTATACTAATAAAACATGAACGACAGTGAAATTTGTTGTGAGGTGTAGTGACACGTGCACTTGGGTTGGAGGGAACCTCCAGGCCGGGAGGCTTTGTTCTAACGGGGCCTGGCCACTGTCTGGTCCATGCAGGCCAGCTCGGAGCCCAGCCCGACCCCAGGGAGGCCAGGGATCAGGTGGTCTGCTCCCCGCCTGCCCCACCTCCTGGCCTCGGTGTGTCTTATGTACAGAGAAGGTTCTAAGACACTTTGGCCCTCTGGTGATCCAGGCTGGCTCCCACCAAAGCTGAAAACCTTTCTGCTGAACCATCTTTCCCAAGGCCGATGTTAGGGCTCCTGACTCCAGCTCTTCAAGTCAGTTTTGCAGAAGCAAGGGGAATGGGAAGAACAAAGGCCAACTTCTTCCCAAGGCAGAGGGGCTTTTGCTGGGCTCTGACTACGACCAATGTTTGCAGCCAGCAGCCGGGGCAGGTCTGGGAGGGCAGAGCTCAGAGGAAGAGCTGGGGGAGAGGAAGGGCCCCTGGCAATCAGAGCCCAGGGATGTTGCCTCCTGCCTAAAGGATGGGCTGAGAGGGTGGGTAGAGGGCATCTGCTCTGAGCTGAGAGGAGGGTCCGCCACAGACTTTGGGGGCATTCTGGCTGTTGACAGAGGGAGAAAGCCTGGGAAAAATGGTCTGTAGCAAGACCAGGAACAAGGGCTATCAGGTGGGTCCCACACACTTGAAAAATACAGGATATCCACCTGTTTCGGCTTGGCTTTGCAAAGAAGGGGGAGAAATCCCTATGAATGCGATCCAGGACCAAGAAGTCCCTGGCCCAACCCATGCCCTAGCAGTTACTTTATGCCAACAGGGCTTAAGAGACCTGGGTGGCTGGGGCAATGGGCAGCAGCTGTCTAGCTGCCCCAATAGGGAGCCTGACTGAAAGACCCCAAAAATGCCAACAAAAGGACGAAAATTTCCTCCAGTTCCAAGCCCAGCTCAGCCACACACATTCGGATCCCAGCTCACCAGTGAGTTATTGGGGGCATAATTCAAGCCCAGTTACTCAGTCTCTCTGTCCCTCAGTTATTTGTCTTGAAAAGGGAGACACTCATGCTTCTGTATTTGAACTAGCATGAGGGCTCAGCGAGGAAAGGAGCCAGGCAAGTGGCAAGACTCCAACCAAGGTGCATCCCTTTGTGTCTGCAGGCCGAGTTGTGGAAACCGCGGCCCTTCTTGGCCATGCAGAAAGTACAAGGGTGGTATTGAGTCGGCAGAGAAAATGAGGGGCAGGGGACACCAGGCCACAAGCTTGGACGTCTACACAACTGAACTGCTGAATGAAACAGGCTGCCTCAAGAGAAGAGGGGGGGGGTCTCATTGCTGAGCCATCAAGTCTTTGGTGGCCCTGAGGACCCTTGACCCCTGCTGGGGACACCCTTGCAAGTTGCCCTTGTCCGGAACCTGCCAGGAGTCACATGTACCACAGGCCCTCTCCTGCTTAATCTGGCCCTCCTCTAAATGCCCCCCTCAAAGTCTCCCGTCCTACAGTCTTCATCTATGGGGGAGGAAGCTTTGATCCCTACATATAGTCTAAATCCAGCTCCACAAACCTGCTCTGCAAAGTCCTCAAGTAGCCTTCCTGAGTAGGAGGTTCGAGGCCGGGAGAGAACAGGCCCCGATCCAGGAGTTCCGATGTGGGACAGGCCCAGGGTTTGCAACACAATCCATGGACACTTCCCTCTGCGGGTCCACAGCTCTGCTCTGCAGGGGAAGCCATAGCCATGGCCCTCATCGGGGCCACCGGCATCTCTCCCCATTCCCACCTGTCCGCGCCCCTCCTTCTGCCCGCACCATCCCCAGGGCCACCGCTCTGATGTGCTGCGGCTCATTCATTATTCAGACATTTCCTCGGTTCAGAGACCCGGCGGCCGGAGGGTGGGCAGTCCGCATGCTCCTGCCTCTTCCGGGCTGTATAGAGAATGCAGGTGCGCCAGGCTGGGGTTTGGGATGTGGCCAAAACGCAGCCCTAGGTCTGGGGGCATCCTTGGGCTTTATGCTCTAGGCCTGCATCCTTTCATGGGGAGCCCTGAGGGCCAGGGCTTTCACCCCCACCCTGGGGAGCCACAGTGGAAAGCAGGTGGAATCTGACCCAGGGGCAGGCTCTTTACAAGCGGCAAGTGGCGAGACCTGACCACTCTGGAGCAGCACTAGAGTCACCTGACCGTGAGCTTGGGAGCCAAAGGCAGCACAAAAGCCTGGGCAAGCCCCTGGGCAGAGGGACAGAGAGCCCCCCTGAGGAGGGGCCAAGACACGCGCCAAATCGAAAGCCAGCGGTGGTGCCCTGACCCCTGCTTTGGCTGTGCGGGAGGTGGGCTGGGAGGGCAGAGGTCTCTCTCACCTGGATCATGGGTCCTGTGATGTGCATCCAAAAGCTGACACTGCTCTGCTCCTCCCGTCTCGGGCTTCCGGCTGCACAGTCCTCTTTTCTGAAGTTTCCCTCCCAGGGTGTACCAACCAGCAACTTAGCCTTCAGTTACTTGAATAAAAACAAGGGCTGAAAGAAGAGAGAGAGAGAGAGATAAGGTCACATTGCCTGGTCCTAAATATGTCTTTTCCCTTTGCCTATCCTGGGTCCATCTCCAGCACACGTTGGAAACTGGAATCCAGCATTAAAACTGGAACCTTCTGTATACATCAGTACTTCCCTGAGTCTAGTATTGGATCCCTAGGCTGGCCAAAGGAGAGGGAGTCAGCGTTGCTCCTCACTGGCAGGAGAGTGTTAACGGGGACAGCCCCCCGCCCCACATTGCCCTAAACAGAGATTGAAGGTGGAGGGGCACACCCAGCAGGGACAGTTTCCTCTTTTCTGTCCCTGTGCCTGGCTCTGCAGGATCAGCCTGGAGCACACGGCGAAGGCGGTCTTGGTCATTTCCCTCTACAAAGCCCCATTTTGGAAAC
Source organism: Lontra canadensis (assembly GCF_010015895.1). Classification (NCBI taxonomy): domain Eukaryota; kingdom Metazoa; phylum Chordata; class Mammalia; order Carnivora; family Mustelidae; genus Lontra; species Lontra canadensis. Next base: position 1,910,401 of record NW_022631030.1, read on the forward strand.
AACCAAAGGGAACCTCAAAGGAGAAGTCTCTCTGTGAGGCCACTGAAGGCAGAGAGGGAGGGAAAAACAAGAAGCCAGGGAGAACTGCCCTTCTTGGGCTCTAAAGAGTAGGTTTCTTCATAGAAAACGGAGGATGCCTGTTGAGCGCCCAGAAAGCTAGGCTGGCCAGGGAGCAGACAAGCTCTCAAAAGTGTGGCTTGTTCATTGCCTTCTACAGCCACATTGCTTTTTGAAACCTAGCCCCCAGGCCTGCATTCCCCCTGCCATAGCTCCTGGGAAGGGGACCAGCCTGAGCACGGAGGACGGCACAAGAGTTTCAGACTCTGGCCAGAAGCCAGCCCGCCCAAGGCTTTGTGCAGGGCCTAGAGATCTGGAGTCTTCCATGAAGCAGGTGCGGGACACCCTCAACTGGGTCTTCCAATGCCTCCGGCCTCCGAGCTCCAGGGATCCGAAGTTTAATAATGGGCTTTATCCAGAAGTAATATGATTAGTTCAATCCAGTGTAGCCCCGGGTCCCACCCTGAAGCTTTAACTACCCTCACTCACATTGTTCCCTGCCAGGAACTCCCTCCTTCTACCTGTACCCCTCTTCTCCTTCTCAAATACTCCTTGTCTTTAAGAACAGACTCAAGCACCACATGGTCCCACGGGACTCTTCCTTCTGCTCCAACTCCTGGTCCATCTCTTTCCATCAGCCCAAAACATGTACTTGGCACTTGGCCATATACAACTCAGCAATTCATTCATTATTCTTCATATGTTTCTCTCCTTTTTCATATATATCTTTCATATATGCCTTGTCTCCCCAGCTAGGCTTACAGAGGAGAGTCACATCTTTATCTCCTCTGCGCTTTCCCAGTGCACACCCTACACTCCTTCACATGGCCACATCTCTAGTTCAGGCATCCCTCCCCCAACCCCAGCAATCACATGATTACTGCTCAGCAACATCCTGTGCAACACTGCTAAGTTAATCTTTCTAAAGCACCACTCTGATCATGACATTTGCAGCTCAAAAACCCCCAAGGCTCCCTGCTGGCAATTCAGTGCAGCCCAGACTCCTCTGCTTGGCATTGGAGAGCCTCCATGACCCGGCTCAAGCCCCGCCCAGGCTGCCTCCGTCATCCCTCTTCTACATATCCTCCATGCTTCCATTAAACCTGATACATTAGCAGTTCCCAAATACACTAGGATTTCTTGCCTCGGTCCCCTGCCCGGGCCACTGTGGCCACCGAAAACACCCTTTCCTCCTACCGCCATTTGTTCAGTTCCTACCCATTACTCAGGGTCCTTCTCAAATGCCAACTGCCCCTACGCAGGTCCACACCAAGGGGACGCTGCTCCCACCTCCGAACCCAGGAAGCACTTGGGGCTCAATCAGAGTCTGCTTGAGGTGTTCAATCAGGGTCTGCTTCTCATCGCAGAGCGTCCCAGAGCTCTCATTTATCCTCCCGCATGGGTGTCACTCATGAGACAAGGACCACCCAGAATCTCCACAACCCAGTGAGGGGAAGTCACCAAGACTTTCCTGCTGTCTCACATTTTCCAATCTTTTCTTAAAGAGAATCCAGGAATCTAGGTAAGGATGTAGCTACTATGAAAACACACCAGCTCCAGATGCAGGATGAATGTCCTGTGGGCTATGGTCAGTGGGAGGGGTACTCTTCAGTTGCTGGCTCCAAAACCCAACCCAAGCAAGGACCTCAAAGCAGACCAGCAACTGGCCATAGGAGAAAGGTCACCCATCTAGATTTTAAACCCTCTGGGGATCCTGTTCATGGGACTCCAGGTTTGGGGGAGATGTGACATTCACAGTCCTGTCTACCAGCATCCTTTATATGCAAGAACTAAGGGACTCCAAGAGAAGGGGATGCAGAAGCTACCCCGGTGCCCAGTGGACTGCTCAGAGCCATATGTTCTAAGTGAAAATCTCCTAAGCCTAGGAGGCCAGTGTACAGAAGGACCCACAAGACACTTACTAAACCTCCGCCTTCCTCCTGCCAAGTGTTAGTTACCCGTCCATATCATTAATGTCCCACCCTATACACACACACACACACACAATCAACGTGATGTGGACAGCCCACCCTACCTGAAATGAGCTAGATGACCATAAAGAAAACATGGAACAGTCAAGAACACCAAACCAGGAGTGCAAAGGCCTGGGCAAGGGAGAGCCACTCTGCCAAAGCCCAGCTTCTTGGTCTAGAACGTACACAACATTAATAGTACGGAGGACAGTACTGACCATAGGCTCCCCGCAAAGCACTCTACGCGTTCATCATCTCACCTGCCAACAGTGGACGGGCCCTGCCCAGGCACTGGAACCTCTGAACTGTAGCCCCTGTTATGCACTAACAGCACCATCTCAGCCCAGGCTCCCTTACCTTACAATGCCAGGTGCTGACTTCAGCCACTGTGGTCTCTTCCTGCCCTCCCATCCTAGGTACCCCTGACTGCCTGAAGTCTCAGCCTGCTCAGGGGTGGTTTGAGAATCACAGGAAGGACCATGGAGGTGTAGAATGGCCTGGGGAACATAAGGAATGACCATGGGAGCTGTAACAGGAGGAAATGGAAAAGATCTGCCTGGGCTCAGCCTCCAGCGAGACATCGCAGAGCCCTGGCTGGCTGGGCCAGCCTTCTCCTAAGGGCCTGGGGCCGCCTGCGCGCTCTCTGATCATAGCTGGCTTGTAGCTGTTTCTGTGTGGGTTGGAAACGGTGGGCTTTTTGTAGTTTGGAGTTTAAGATATTCAGACCCCTCCCTCTACTCTTTTCCTTATTAAACTTACACTTGCTCTGCTTATGTAATATCCAAAAATCAATCGCTTATTTTACTGTCTGTTTAGAAATGAAGGTGGGATTTAGTGGGGGAGCCTGCAAGCCAGGAGGCAGCCCCAGGCTGAGCCGGCGGCACTAGGAGGGAAAAGGCCCAGGCAGCTGGCTTCTAAGTTCAGCTGTAAAGGAGCTGAGTGTTTGGGGTCTCCAAGGGCCTCGGGGCTGGAAAAGACCCCAGAGCTGATCTCTCAGTTGACAAGGCCACTCCCTCCCTTCCTCTGCTCTCCTTCACCCCAGACAGGGCCTGGAGCACCAAGCCCTCTTGAGGCCACAGCTCAACCGATGGCACAGGGCAAGATCATCCAGTTCCAGCAGTAGCTCAAACTTCCGTGCAGATAGCTCACACAGTCCTGAAATAGTCCCATGGTGCGTGGCTTCCAAAAAGCCTCCGTGGCTAGGTATGGTCAGGTCTAGAGATTCAAGAGGGGAGGCTCTTAGAAAATTCCCCAAAGCAGCAAATAAAAATATCCTGGACATAGTAAAAAGATCAGCGGTTGGCAACAGTTGGGAGGGAGGGAGGGAGGGAGGAATGAATGGGGGAGCACAGGGGATGTTCAGGGCAGTGAAATCACTGTGTGATACTGGAATGACAGGTACATGACACTATACATTTGTCAAAACCCATACAATGTACAAAGCCAGGAGGGAACCCTACTGTGAACCATGAACTTTCATCAATAATAATGTATCAGTATTGGTTCCTCAACTCTAACCAACATGCTGTACTCAGGCAAGATGGTAATAATGTAACTGTGAGGGGGAGGGCAGAGGGGATACATGGGAACGCTCTGTGGTTTTAACTCAGTCTTTCTGTAAGTCTAAAACTGCTCTAAAAAATTAAGTCTATTAATCAAAAAATAACAGCCAAGCTGCAATCAACCCAAAGCAGGTGAATATGGTACACGCGTACCATGGAACCCTGCTCAGCAACCACAGTAATGAGTGACTAATAAGACGCATAGCACAAGAGCACACACACACACACACACACACACACACACAGTCCTTGGTTCAAGCTATGGAAACACTCACTTGCTGTATGACCTCAGGCAATCACTGCAATGTTTGGGCCCCAGGGTGGCCCCATGTGGACCTTCTCTCCCAAGACCCTCTCACTGCCTCACTCTTGTCTAAAACAGCAAGGAGAGGGGCGCCGACGTGGTTCTGTCAGTCATTAAGTGTCTGCCTTCCACTCAGCTCGTGATCCCAGGGTCCTGGGATTGAGCTCCCTGCTCAGCGGGAAGCCTGCTTCTCCCTCTCCCACTACCCCCTTCTTCTCCCTCTCTCACTCCCCCTGCTTGTGTTCCCTCTCTCACTGTTTCTCTCTCTGTCAAATAAATAAATAAAATCTTAAAAAAATAAAATAAAATAAAACAGCAAGGATGAGATGAAGCTAAATTTGATCCCTCTCTTGTCCCTAAGAAGGAATAGGTCTCCCCAGCCCCTGGCTGCTTGGCAGTCCTATGGCTTCCCCCTCCCTGCCAAGCATGTAGGGTTTCTCCTCTGGTGGGAATGAGCCAGGGCCCAGCTCTGTGGGACCATGAGCGCATGCGCCAACAGCAGCAGCCGCCTTCCCTGTCCCGCAAGGCTCCAGCCTCTCTGGAGCTCCTCAACTTCCTCTCCTGTCCCTGCTCTCCTTCTGCTCTCCTGACTTATCCATACATCACCAAGAATGCAATACCCTTTAAAAAAAAAAAAAAAAAAAACCATTTTGCTCTGAACTAACAGAGTCAGGCCTCATTGTTCCCAATATCACCGAGCAATTTCTGAGCTAGGAGAGTGTTGAATTGGAGCAGGAAGATGGGCAATTGGTCAGGGTCAACTGACATGGTGGGGAGTGGGGGTTGAGAGCTCTAGGGAGGTGGGATAAAGGGCTCAGCTGCAAATCAGTAAAGAAGGATGCTGGGTCTCCAGAGGTGCAAGCAGAAATGACATCTTAATATTTCTATCTCTTCTCTTCTGATCTAACTCACCATGCTCAACCATGTAACTTCTGGAATGTACCTTCTTTACCAACTGACAAAATCACTTTTAAATAATGCCAACCTGCCTAATAGCTCGACCCTCTTTGCTACACATTGCAACAGCAAAAATTCCAGCCAAAAAGAATTTGAGTTCTGGAGATCCAGAACCCAGAAAACATCGTCAAGTCTCTACCTGCCTGAGGAGCTGCCAACTGTCCTTTAAGGAAGGGTCCCCAGGACCCTCCTCCAGGAAGACCCCTAGGGGAAGACCCCTCCAGGAAGACTGTCTGAGAGAATGATTTGCCCCCTGAGCTGCACCATGAGCTTTGGCTCTGACACAAAGCTAGCCCCTCTCACATTCACTTAGCTCCTAGACACGTGATACAAAGACTAACATTTTAGTTCTGCAAGTTAGTGACCTACTGCTCTTATAAATCATATTTGTGAGAAGGGACCATATTTATTTAGTTCTCTATTTTTCAGTCCCGCCTGCTGTTCCAGACAACTCATCATAGGGACCTCACGCATGGGGAGTGAACAGAAAACTCTGGTGGCTGTACAGTTCCAGAAACAGAATTGTTGGTTGACTGACACCAGTTAGCCAAAGGGATATTAAAAGACTCTGAAGAGAAAGAAATACATTTCCATAGTCCCAGAACAGTGCTGTCCAGGAGAACCGTCTGTGATGGTGGGTCGTTCCCAGTCTGAGCCATCCAGTACCTAGCCACTGAACACACGGGGCCACTGAGCGCTTGAACTACGGTCAGTATGATCGAGAAACTGAATTTGACATTTTCATTAATTTTAAACAGTCACGGTGGCTGATCGCTACCCAACTGGACAGTATGGTTCTAGATAGGGGCGTCTCTGGAGATGGGGCTCATAGTGACATGAACGTGGCAGTTCCCATGGAGAGCGTGGGGCCACAGCACAGTGCAGTAATAAAAAGCATGCACTCTGGGGCAACACTGTCTTGGGTTCAAATCCCATCTCACACTAGTAGCTAGTTTTAACTCGCTGCACTTCTGCTCCTCGTCTGAATAACAAGAATAACGGCATGGAGGATGGCTGTGAGGGTCAAATGAGTTCGTACGTTGAAACAGTTTCTCCTGTATAGCAAATATTCGGTAAGTATTGTTGCTATGACAGGCACGCAGTGGGCATTAAAAAGGGCTGTTGAATTTGAATGTGCATCTACAAAAGAATATTTGGTAATATTTACTGAACACTCACCAAATGTCAAGCACTGTGCTAAGAACCTGACAATAACCCTGAGAGCAAAGTGTGATTATCAACATGTTAAAGGTGAGAAACTGAAGCTAACGGAGAGGAGTGCCCAGCTTCCAGATGACACTGTGTTTGATTCCAGAATCTCTGCCCAGTCTGTTTCCTCGTCTACACAATGAGCATGAGAATAGTATCTGTAGCCAAGTTTGGCAAGAAGAGAAATAAGATAATGCATATGGCCGGTGCTTTATATAACACGATGGTTTCCAACTGGGGACGATTTGCCCACCAGGAATGTCGAACATCTGGCAATGTCTGGAGACATTTGGGTTGTCGCAACTGGAAGAGAGGGTTTGCTACTGGTATCTAGTGGGTAGAGATCAGGGGTGATGCTAAATACTGCACAGACCATAGGAAACCCCCCACCATAAAGAATTATCTGGCCCCAAACGTCAAGAGTGCTGAGGCTGAGGAATGCTGGGCTAGACCCTCACAGAGTGTGTTCTGATATGTGCTCGCAATGAGAGAGAGAAGGGAACTGAATCCACAAATTTCAAAAGGTACACCTTTTGTCAGAGCCCAGGACAGTGGTGCCATAGCAGGGCAGGAGGCTCTGGGAAAGTATTTATCACATCACAGAGAGCTCCCACTTGCCACATGAAAGAACAGTGTGTCCGGCACTGCAGGGCAGATGCTTGAGAAACAGAGTCCCTGCTCTCTAGACACGTGGGATGAAACTGCACCAGTGTGAGGAAAGGAAAGAGGGTGGAGGAGGAAGGGAGCTGAATTGCTCAAGACGACAAGGAGGTGGTAGGGTGTGGGAAGGCAGTGAAATCACTCTATCCCACCCCATCATTTCACAGCTGAGACGTGCAGAGGGCAGCGGAAGGGCCCAGAGCCATAGGCAATGTGGACAAAAGGCATGGAGTTCCTGCAGAGGCCAATCACTTCCTGTACCCCAGCTTTCCTACAAACCAAGCATGAATGATACAACCTATTGCTTCATTGGACTACAGATCGCCCAATCTCCAACCAAACACCATCATCAACATCACCACCGTTTTCTGGGCACTTACTAGGTGCTACGCATGGCACTGAAAGCGAAATGTCATTTAGTCTCATGACAACCCCATTTTACAGATAAGGTAACCAAGTCTACCCAGACCACTGATTCTAGAGCTACAGCCCTCATTCACCATGTTGGTTCTCCTGGTATCAGACAGGAGCCCGAACAATAGATGAAATGGGCCCAAGTCACACTCTACCCCTCCACTTGACTGCCCTTGCCATGCCCTGACACACTGCAGAAATCGGAAAGGTCTCCCAGGTCCCAGGACAGCACCAGGCATCCTGGGTTGAGATGGGAAGGGTGGTTCCTTGAGTTCCATGGATGAAAGCCACAGTCCCAACTTCCTCTGCCTGCACGCAGGCCCTGTGCTTGTCACCCAGAACCCGATTAGGGGGCAGGGGACAGCACACAGCTGAAGAAGTGTGGGACTCAACTGGACCTTATGGGTCTTTGGGGCTCATACCTCATGTGCTTAGCGATCAGGAGATGGGGAGACAGAACAGAGAGGGCTTCGTCAACTCCACGCACTCACGGTGGAACTTGAGGGAAGGGGAGGAATCCTCCGGACAGACTTGGAGGGAGAAGTGAGGAAAAGGCATTCCCAGCAGAGGGACTTGTGAAAGACAGAAGAGAGCAAGGTAGCTGAAGTGGGGAAAGGAGGATGCCTGACTTGGTCAGAGCAGGGGGGAAAGATGGGTCCTCCTTGGGAGGGAATCGAACAAAGAGGGGCTAGGCAGTGGGCGTCCAAGAGCATCCTCCAGATGGGGGTAGATTAGTGTTCGCAATGCTTCAAAAGGGATTTGCAAGGGAATTATTTATGGTGGTAACAAGCAAGCACTCATTTAGCTTATATCCCACATTATACAAACACGGCATTGAGCTTTGCAAGAGAAGGCCCTAATGCCACTCTAAATTAAATTCATCAGTGTCTTAATTAAGATCTATATTTAGTTCTTAATTAAAGGGGAGAGTAAAATCCACGATGTTGCATGGCAGAGATGTGAAATGGAGATAAATCCTCTTTCTGCCAGGATGCTGGGCATCTGCCCACCCACTCTTAAGACTCAGCCCCCTACCAGGACAGGCAATCTTTTAACTCCCCCACCCCTTCCTTCTTTCCTTCCTCCCTGTTTTGTTCATTTCTTCTTTAATTTATTCTACATCTATTTCTTGAGCCCCTATGTGCCTGGCACCAAACTTTGATTCTGGGGCTCCGTAGGAAATAAAATAGAGATAGTCCCTGCCTGCAAGGGGTTTACACTCCCCACAAGAACACCAATGGACACACTCATGTCTCAGCTCTGAGAACCTCTGGGTCTCCACTGTTCTTCAGGTGCTTCCAGCAGGTAGAACCCTGGTGTCCAGACACTCTGGATCATGCCACAGCTGATGGCATTCATCCTACCAGCCAGAGAGAGCCTTGAAGTGTAGCCATACAGGTCCTTCAGCTTCCCCACGCTCGCCATGCTGAGCAAGCTCCCACAGGAGCCTGTGGCAGGGCAGACCCTCAGGACCCCATTCCCCTCTCCCATCCCCTCGAGCAAAGGATGAAGACGGGCTGTCAAGAGGATGAGGAAGGGATCTGTGAGTTTTCCTTCAAACTTAAGATTCCAGGCTTCCTTGACCCCTACTAGGGCACTGTCCCCTGGGAGTGGTTTCACTGAACAGGGTTTATGAAGGAAGATCACAGAAGACAGAACATCACAAAGACCTTTGCTCCCCGACAGTCTGAGTTCCTGGAGGGGTCAAGTGACTTGGTCAAGTAAACAGAACTGGCCAAGTACAAGAGCTAAAATACACATCCGTCTGGGGCAAACGATTGTATCCAAGAGGACACAAACATCAGTATAACAGAGTTCCTGCCCTCAGCACCACTGGTGGGGAGGAAGGGGGAGACAGTGCAAATGGGGGGGAGGGGAGGAGTCCCGATGGATAATCAGTGAACTCTAACCCTGCTGCACACCCTCATCCTCCAGAAAATGCTTTTTCCTCCAGGGCCCCCAGGGTCCCTCCCAGATTTGCTCAGAGCAAAGTCTGAGGGGCGGGGAGGAGTGCTATCCAAATGATGGTGGTGACAGCACAAGGACCACTGAGCCACAACAGAGGTGGCCCTAGCTCAGGAAATAAGGGGAAGCAGAAGGCAAGATGCGTTTGGGCTGAGAGTTCAAGACCTCAGAGTCTGTTAGGGAACAGAATGGACAGCAGGGCATCTCGGTAGCGAAATAGACTGTACAAAGGTACAGAATCAAGAACACAGGGTGAGTTCTGGACCCAGGCCTTGAATGCAGGCATCTGACTCCCGCTCTCAGCCTTGGGGCAGCCTCCAGAGAATGTTCAGGGCTGCAGGCGTCCCCACCAGCGAGCCGGTAGGGGTCTGCACCTCCCGCCAGAAAATGGATGGATAAGCACCCCGCTTCACAGCACAGCCCTGGGGTGGGCCAGGGTGGCGGTTTATGTTAGAACTGGCGACCGGATGCCCAAGCAGAGGCACCAAAACCTGGAGACCCGGCGGGCGCAGCGGTCGGAGAAGCGGCAGGGGTGAGCGCCCAGCGGGCCAGGAAAGTTAACTTGGCTCAATCCACGCATCAAAGCGGTGCAGCTGCGACTCGCAGAGCCCGCACAGCTTTCTTCTCGCTGCTCTCTTCTCCCCGATTAATCAGCGACTACAGCGCGGCGCTTTGATCCCCGAAATCAAACCCTTCGTCTGATGGGTGACTTGATGTTATGCTAATCCGAGCTGATTGAGCTGAGATAATTACACTTCATCCAGGTTTCCTGGGAGTTCCGAATAAATATTGATGCACATCTGTCCCCCGTTCAGGTGTAGCGCGGAGCTTTGAGCTGGCAACAGTTTCGGCCGGCCGGGGACGCGCGCGCGCAGTGCCGCCAGCCGCCCGCCTTCGCCAGCCACCGCCTGCTTTTACCACTGCGCCCCGAAGCGCGGAGCCCCGCCGGATGCCCAGATGCTCCAGGCGCCTGGAGAGGTGGCGAAGGCCTGGAGCTTTGAGGTTTGAGTCTCAGGGCCCCGCTATCGGCTGTGTGGTCTTTGACAAGTCACTTAACCTCTCTGAGCCCCAAAGCCTACAATTTTTTCTAGATTGCTGCAGAGATGAAATGAGATGTGTGAGAAGAGGCCGAACTGGGCGGAGTCGCACTCACCCGGAGAGCTGGGGCTGGGAGCGGGGAGGTGCTGGGAGGACGCGCCCCACCCCGCACATCCTCCTCGCTTACACTTACACTTGGCGCGCCAACACTCGTGCGCGGGGAGGCGCGCTCCAGACGGTATAGAAATGAATAATAAAGCAAGCAAGATTTTCGGTGGCGCCGCTCCTCCCCGCGGGCTAATTAGGTCGTGTTTGTAAAGCACTTCGAAGACAAAACGCGCCCCAAGTGTTAATTATCATTAGCCCCGTCCCAACACGCTTCCTGAACGGCGCGGGCAGCCCAGAGCATCCCCTTGCCAGCCTGCGCGGCAGTGGCCGGGCGGGGCTCAGAGAGCTGGCTCCGGGCCTGTCCTCCCACCCTTCCTGGCTCTCCGTCGCTTCTCCCAGGCCCTCTGCAGCTCGGGATGCGAGGACAGAGACTGGAAGGAGGAAGAGCGGGGTACAAGACGCAACTACCTGCAGATAATCTGTACCCATCCCAGAAGGCATCACTGAGGAGGAGCCCTAAGGTTGAGGATGTGTGGGAGTTGGCAGAGGAAATGGGTCTAGGTGGTCTCCTAGTAGGGACGCTGCATGGACTCAAGCAATCTTTCTTCCTTGGCCTTGCAGGATTTTTCCCTGGCTGCCTCCAGAACACCAACCCCCGCCCCCCACCAGAGACCCTGGTGCCCAATCCTGACCTCCTCTAAGGCCAGGCCAGGGCTGACGAGCAGAGAGGTACAAACCGAACTCAAGTGGGTTCTGGATGTACCAAGCAGAAATTCTGGCAGAGCCTGGTCTTGAGTTAGACTGCACTGGAAGTCCTAAACCCAGACTGAATATGATACAGTCCTTTCTCCCACCTTTATGGGATAATGATTACAAGGATGAGACTGGAGAAGGGTCTCCATGTATCACACAGCCAGGAGGAAGCAGAGCCAAACTCCAGCTTCCAGACTTCTCTAGTGCTCAGCTTCTTCTAGATTGTTCCCCTTAGAATAACCACAACAACACTTAGAAAGATAATAATGAATGACGTGCAGAGTTCATTACCATTTACAAAAGGCTGAAACATACATTGGATTATCTCAGTCGGTCCTAAGGAGACACAGAGGCTCAGAGGGGTCAGGGGATTTGGTCTGGGTCACAGCTTATTACCTGGTCAGTGGGCACCCTGAGGCAGAGCCCATGGGTACGCTCTCCGGGTCCTGTGCAACAGCTTTCAGCTCACCTTCCCAGTGTGTCGAGACTCATTTCTCCAAAGGCACGCAGTTGCTGCCTGCTCTGTTTCTCATGCCACTTTCCTAAAATTCAGCATTTTTCTGTCAACAAGCATTTTTGCCAAGAGACGTTTTCTGTTAACTTCAGAAGTTAGGCTGAGCCCCTAGACCCCTTCCACAGAAGCACGAAGAGGCGAGCCTCTTGTATGGGTGGGGGTTAGGGTGGCAGAGAGGAGAGTCCCCATCCTCCGAGAAAGAAGACTTTACACTCCACCAAGCAGAGTTTAGGCTACACCTATCCTTTTCTCCTCCATCACTCCTACCACAGTGACTGCCAGCACTGGTCGAATTCTGAGCAGGCGTGAAACAGAAGGAAGGAGGGGCAAGGAGAATTCACGCCCTTTCCTGATACTAGGGCCCTCCAACATTTATGTGCAGGGGGAGGGAATCGCCTGGGGAGGCCCTTACAGGGCAGTCTCCCCACTCCAACCTGAGGGTCTGATGCAGAAGTTAACTTCGAGCCCCTGGAATGTTCTTTAAACATTCACTCCATGGCCTCCCCATCCCCAGTCATTCCTACAGCCACTCTCAGAACCCCTGGCCAGCAGGAGCTGAGCATCGCACAGAGACCCCCAGAGGTCAGCCATGTGGGAGTGCTGTGCAGGGTAGACACTCAGACACTCAAACAGAAAACAGTGGGGCCCAGGAAAGCAGAGCCAACTGGGCGAGGCCTGGTTGGGGTTGGGGGGGGTGTCGGGAAGACTTTGGCCCCCTCTACAGGAGGGTCTTGGGTTTCAGAAGCAGGGTGCTGGGGTTGGGTGGGGGGGCTAGGGAGACGTTAGGGACAACCTGAGGGCAAAACTAACATGGGCTTCCTCTGAGGACTTCTGCGGGGAGGAGCAGCATTTGGTTTGCCAGACCCTGGAGACCTGCCACTGGTCACTAGGTCAGTGGGCAGGGAGGTAGGCTGCCTGTCAGGAGATTCGGATTGAAGGGGGGCGGCGGGAGGGGGCGCAAGGGGGACGGGGCCTCGAGGGGAGCTGCCTTATCCATCAGTCCCAAGAGGCTCAGGGCCCAGGGCCTATTAGGGGAACCAAGGAAACATTTCAATTTCTTTGAAATCAGAAGAAAACAAATGAGCTTCCAGATGGAATAAACCATTTCAACACATAATATCGACTTATTTGTCTTTATACCCATGCAGTTGTAAAACAGAGTTATTTACCTACTTATTTTTCAGGGAGGAAGAGACCCACGTCACGTGAGCGTGCAGAGTGGGGTAGGGGAGGGCTGTGGGTGGGGTGAAGGGCAGCTCTCTTGGAGCCTCAGATGCCAACCGTGGGCCCGGTCCATCACTGGCGATGCCCAGGGCTTGGTGGAAAGAGACTGCCTTTGACTGGGCTCTAAAGCTGTGCTATCATTATGACGGACACTCAGGCAGTGCTCCCTAAAAAGATCTCAGCCCTGCTGGGGATCCGCGGGATGGGCTCAAAATGGGAAAGAGAATGCAAGAGGACTGGGTTCAGCAGTGGGAGGACCCAGCCTCCTGTGCCTTTGGAGAGAAATAAACGAGTGTAAATGAGGTCCAGGTGAGCACGTTTATCTTACAGTCAGGATCTGGGCATGCTTTGATCCTGAGCTGGGCATTCTTCACGGTGATCCAGAAGTGAAGAGGAAGATGAGAAGAAAGAGAGGAAGTGCCCCGCTGACCAGGGCTTTCTCTCCTCTTCTTGCCCTAACTACCTCCCATCCTAATACCCTGCAAGGTCCCAAACTCTGTGCGGTGAGCCAGTGGCCCCACCTGGAGTCAGATGCCACGTTCGCTAATCCAGAAATGAAAGCGCCCAGAGAAAACAGGCTAATCAAATTATACATTCCCGAGAACCATTTATAAGCCAGGTACATTCTTTAATCTTAATTAGAAATCTGAGCAGCTCCCACAGTCTCTGTAATCAACATTTAAACAGCGCTGACCCCCATGGCACTAACCTTGAGAGCCATACACGGATGGGTGAGAACAGAGCTGGGGGCTGCCTTCTCACTGGGGAAGGGGTGTTCATGGGGTTGCAGGCAGGGTTGAGTCACTAGGCTACCCTCTCGACGCCCCATGTCCTGACCTCCCCAAGGACACACATACACAGAGCCTTAATCTATCCAATCTGTCCTCCAACCCCCCCCCCCCCCCGTGAGCCAGGACCAGGGTTAGGACTTGCATCCCACACCTGTCTATTTTAACACCCTTCTAGCTGGCCCATTCTCTGTGGTACAAGCCTGGGACCTTTCTACAAGGCATGCATGACCATGTTGATTCCTATAGAACGCCTTTGAGTTTCCTTAGAGCCTTTAAAATACAATTCAACACACCTTGTCCCCACTCCCAGTGCCTTAAGCTTTGCGCCACAGCCCCTACTACCTCTCTATCCCACTCCCCAAGAATGCCACTCTACCATAAGGATTATTTTGGACTGAAGACAATTTCTAAAAACCAGACACAGGATAAACTTTTTGGTCTCCTCTCTACCAGGAAGGGCAGGGTGATTGTTATTCACTGGCAACAGCACTGGACTCTCATCTGCCCGGAGGTGGCACCAGAGTAATCTGGTAATAACAAAGCTTGCTAAAACCACCCTTATATTCCTTTAGTTTCCCCATGTATTTACCTTCTTACAGTCTGCCACCGTTAAGAGCCTAATCCCCCACTCCTTTGTCTTGTCACTTCTCTATAAATGTACTGTTCTTTGTTCGGATGCTATAGAAGCCCAAGTTCTAACCACCTCTTCGAGTTACTCATCACTGGGTCCTCCCATGTATATTTAAGACATATATGTTAATAAAATCTGTTTGCCTCCTGTTTCTGTCTGTCTCCTTTTGTCAGTCTAATTTTCAAGGCCTCAGGCAATGAACCCAAGATGGAGAGAGGAAAAGAGATTTTTTTCCCCCTTCCCTACGATACCGAACTACTATCCCCCTGCATACACACGGCACTTTAATCTTCTGCACTTTTGTACATACTGTATAACCTGCCAGGAATGTTTTCCTCTGGCTTTAACAATCGAGTCAGCTCCTATTTAACCTTCAAAACCTTACAAAGAAAACATATGTCTACACAAAGGCTTGTACAGGAAGTTTCACAGCAGCATGATTCATCATAATACCCCAAAACTGGAAAGAGTTCAAATGGGTCAGAGAGATCTGTGGCTGAGCCAACGGTCTCTAAAATCCAGACCCCCAAAATAATATTATCTTAAGGAAAGATGGTGCCCAGGTGAGTGACGTCAGCCTGAGTCAAGGACACAAAAGTGTACAGAGGAGGGCTGGTTTGAGCAAACCTTGTGTGTGGTGCAAAAGTTCCTTTGGACACAGAGATCCTTGGGCAGTGTTTATAGTTGTGGTATAACAATGGCTGAGCATCTGAGTTCTTAAGGTCTGAAGGCCAAGTTTGGGGTCCCACTGCAGTCCGACAGGGGCCTTGGGATTGGAAAAGTCACCCTTGAGACAGGACATCCTAAGGAGTATGGCCAAATGAGCCCAGGTTTCAACCATTCACTTAATCAATCCACCTGTGAACTGGTATTCCAAGGCAATGTGCAAAGAGCCAGGGATGGAGCTATGACTGCGACAGCCTGCTTATGAGACTGTCTCAGCCTGGAATATGATACGACCTCACAGAAGTCCAAAAAGTGCTACTGGAACTGGACTGCAAGTCACAAAAATCCTTATTCCAGGTCACCTAAATAATAAGGAAAAGGTATTATTTTACATAACAGAAAGCCAAGGGCTAAAGCAGGACCCAGAGCTGGGTTATGTAAGAGCTCATTGACATGACCAGGAGCCCTGCTTCTTCCTGCCCCTCCTCTGTGCTCTCCCTGGTTTCGGCTTCCTTTTCAGTCTAGTGACAGGAGCAGCTGAAGCACTTGAAGCCATCCCTTCCAGACCTGATAGTGGGCAGCACACAAGAAATGGTAGACTTTTTCTCTTCCTGTGGCTTTCTTCTAGAGGAAGACTTTTTCCAGAAGCTTCTTTGTCTACTTCTTTTTGTGTGTCTTATTGGTCCAAATGTGGGGTACATTCCCAGTTCCTGAACCAGTTATTGGCAGGAGGACAAGGTTTATTTAAGACCACTTAGACTCACCACTGAGGACTGAGAGTCAAGGGGAATCAGCTTCCCCTAAAACCACTGGCGGTGTGGGAGAGTGGTGAGTGCCCAGATAAAATCAGGATCTGTCATGAATTTTCATGGATGAACTACCAGCAATGTCTACCGTATGACGCCCAAGGAAAGAGCAGGCACCCCGGAGGTAGTGACCTTTCTAGAGGAGGTGACCTATGAGCGGGGTCTTTCACAATGAGCAGGAGTTATCAGTGAGAGAAGAGGCAGAAGGTTATTCCAGACACTGGGCTTGGCATTTGCAAAAGCACAGCAAGATATTCAAAGGCCAAGGAGGTGCCTGGCTGGACTGGAATGCTGGGGCCATGCGGGACAAGACATCTCAATCCAAAACCTGCTGGAAAGACAGGCAAGGTAACACGATGAAGGCTCTCACGTGCTGTGTAAGGAGCTTAAGCTTTACCATGGGAACCAGAGGATGACTCAGAAGGCGATGTGAGAATGCCCCAGTCTGGCTGGGAGAGAGCATCCCTCTCAAACTAATCCCTTGTCCCCACCTTCCAATGACACACCTAAGAGCTGCTGTCGGTCCTCATCCCCTTTAACTTCTGAGTGGCGTTTCTCATTTTGGACAACCCACTTCTGCTTAAGTTCAATTCTGGGTGGCCACCCCTTACACTATGCAAAGCACCCCCAGTCCTTGATTTCAGGGGCACCCCTCAGCTGTCTTCTGGGGCTCCCACCCCTCTGGGCATTTCCCACCTCTTCTGCCTCCCCCGGAGCCCCACTTGGCAGTGTCCTCACTGGCTGTGTCTCTAGCCGTGCTCTCTCACCACACGCTTTCTCCTGCTGTCCTCGTTCTTATGTCTGCACCCTGGCTAACCCCTTCTTACTCCCAGCTTCTTGGAATGCTGGAATGCTGTCCACATCTACCCTGCAACCGAATTTGAAACCCTGGTGTTTCTTGTGACACCTTACTCTCCCTTGCTCCTCCCACTGAATCCATAGCCACCTTTCCAGATCCCTACAATTCTGATATTTGCCACGCCTTGGCATAAACTTTGGGGCCTCCACCCACCACGAGTCCAATAAAGTTCAAAGTCCTCAACCCGGCATCTGAGGCTGTCCAGGACCTGCCTCCGTCCTTTCCTTCCAGCTCGTTTGCTAGTGTTCTTCTCTGGGCCAGTTTGCCCATGCCACTTTCTCCCCACACCATGCTCTGTCCCCCAGCCTAACTTGTCCATCCTCTGCTGCCTGGCTCCCCTAGTGGCACCCTCCACAGGAACAGAAAGAACCACCAGCCTACTGCAGGGAAGGCGGGGTTGGCAAGCCCAGCTTGGATCTACATCCACAGCTGGGCTCCTCATAGCTTTGCTCAAAAACTGAACTTTGCACTTGGAACTGCAGGTCTTCTCCCTACAGGGTAGACATCACTCCAGCGAGGAGAAGAAGAAGGCAGGCACCTTGCAGACAGGGCAATCCTGGCAGGAGAGAAAGAGGAAGGGTGCCCAGGCCACTCTGGTGCTGGCCCCTCTTCCCATCTCGCCTACTCCTTTGGAGAGAGGAAGCAATTGAAAGCACGGAGGGCAGAGCAGAAGCAATTCTAGAGACTGCTGCGAGAGAGCGGCAGATCCACAGAGGGGGACACAGCAGAATGCCGAGGGAGGGAGAAGCCGTTCCTCCCACGCCACCATATGCTCATTCCAGGGCAGTGAGCCAGAGCTGCAAGACTCAGCAGTCTGCATGGCTCTGGGTCCATGAACAGCTCCCCTGTGGGGACAGCGCCATCACCTACATGCAAGCTTGGCCACCCTGGGCTGCCTCTGAAGATTCCAGCTATGACTCAGATCTTGCCCTTCATTCTAGCACTCCTCTCCAGTTTCCGGAAGAAGGTGGTTAGGACCAGTGATTCCAGAGCTGGCTGATTCCAATATCCAGTCCTGTATCAGCAGCCAAGACCGGGGGGTCTGGCCCGCATGATGGTACCTGCCATTCCAGCCGGCTGTGCTATCCTGGGGTTAAGGGCCAGGAGCTGGCAGGAGAGCTGTGGCTCATTCTTTCCAGCTCTCAACGAGCAACGGTAAGTAGCACAAGGTGGTGTGTCAATGATGGTGGTAGAAAGGAGATCACTCTTGCCAGCACCTCCTCTCCCCTCATTAGAATCTGGTCAAAGACACCCACTAATCTGGAGATTCTAGCCAGCAGGAGGGCTGGCCCTCTGCAGCCCCAGGTTCATGCAGATCCCAGAGATGAGAGTGAGATAGGGAGGCAGGCTGGAGGCTGAACGAAGGGCTGAGGGGGCAGGCCCTGTGGGTTGGCCTCTCACTCCTCAGAATGCTTCCTGAGGGGACTCCGAATGGCCCTACTGACCAGGTGCTCGGGGTCCTCTGCTGGAGGGTACTCAAGCCAGCAGCCCTACCAGAGGCCTCTGTGTCCTGGGAGAGAAGACGCAATGCCAAGGCTGGCTTCCTTGGGACTAGCTCGGGCATCTTCCTCAACCCTTTGTGCCCAGTTCCTTGGTCCCGAGACCAAGACCATCTCCGTCCGGCTCTGAGACCCTCCCAGTATGGTTTTCTCTCAGATGTCTGCTGATGGGCATTGCCCATTGCCTCTCCAGGGCCATTGCTGGAACAGACTGGTATGATGATGTCAGGGTTTGGGGAGGGAAACAGAGTGTATGAGAGCTACATGTCTACTGGGGGACCAAAGTTAAATACAGATGCTTGGGTTGTGTTTCTTGGTATGCTGACAGGCTCTCAGCACTGCACGGCTTTTCTTCACAGCGCTTCCTATTCTACTACCCCAACTGCTTCTCTCCTTTGGAGGAGGCAGCTGTTACCAGCTTCATTCTACAGATCAGACACTGAGGCTCCGAGAAGTGAAGTCACTCTTGCAGTTCATGGCCAGGCTAGGATGAGAGTGGGAGAGGCCTGACTCCCAACCCCATACCTTACTTCATCTTTTCTCAGGAGTACTCCAATGAGGGAAGAGCCGTGGGCACTAACACCCTGCCCGGGAGGGTGCTCCTCCAGGGGCATCTCACTCCAAGCCCAACATAGCACCCCAATTCCAACTCAAGGAGCTGCCTGACAAAATCCTTCCACCAAAAATCTATCGTGGTCAGAAGACACAAATCTGGGTCTCTTTGCAGACTACAGTCAATGGCAGACCCCATTCTTTTCCTTCCTCACCCATGGGAGCAGTCACTATGTCTTCTATAAACCCCTACCCAGCTTTAAAGAACCTGCTTAAATGTCACCTCTTTTGGGAAGTCCTCCCTGACTTCCAGCACCTTTCTTTCTGCTCCCACAGCCCTGGACCCAGCCTGTGCATTATTTTTCACAGGTCAGCCTTCTCTACCAGACTAGGAGTTCATCAGATAGGATACGGCCTTGGTCATCTTGATGTCCCATTCAAGACAGGCCAGAAATGATCCCCCCCCAAATCAGGCTCAGGCTGGGAGGCCTGGCATGCTTCCTTGAGCCCTGGCCCTGGATCTGCTGTTGCATCTCCCCAGAGAGCTCAGGATCTGGAAGGTTTCCAGCAGGGAGGATGAGTAGGCCTCCAGCCATGTAATAGTCCTTGTCCATAACTAACTACCCTTTCCCAAACCAGAAATTCCCAAGCTGAGCCTATTGGATCTCAAGGTTAAAGGACAGCATGGGGAGGACAGACACCACCCCAGGACCTGCCAGAAGGCCATCTTCCATCACAGGTCAGGCAATTGGTCAGTTCAAGAAGAGGGTAAAGGGCTCCGGTGGGCAGCATATGGTGACAAGTTACCATCTGGTGCACGGTCAGAGGTCCTCAGAGAATCAGTTTTTGCCTGTATGTCTACCCAGAGGGATCAGGGGCCAAGCCCCCAGGTGAGGTCAAGGGCAGTCTCTGTTTCTAGGTGGGGATAGAGACTTACTACTGGCCGAATGAGCTGTGCATAAAAGATGCCCCATCCAGGCATGTTGAATGAATGAATGAGAAATGAATGAAGCTCCCACTGTCCACTGAGTGGCAGGCTGAGAAGGGCCTCTGTGGGGTCGCGGCGCCCAGGGAAAGGAGATCCAAACCTGGGCCTGCACGGAGGGTGCCTCCCGCCAGTGCTGAGAGCGAAAGCATCACGGCGGCTTATTGGGAAATCAATAAGGAGGCGGGCCCTGTCTGGGCAGGCCGACACGCTGTATACAGGCCTTCTGCAAACACAATCATCTCCTCAGTTATTAATGGGCCCGCTCGCTGCCTCTTCATTAGTGCTCAAATATCAACAGAAAACCGTTTACTTACCATGGGCTCCTGCTCGCGCCGAGCAAATTTGGACAGGGCTAGTCAAACAGGGAGCTTGTTGTTGGGCTAATGACAGAGCCCAGTGTAAAGTTTAGCAGCAGCCGAAGCAGGCAGAGAGGGCAGCAGCCTGCACCTGCCCCGGGGGGTGGCCCAGTGAGAGCTAGCTGGGGGAGGGGAGCCTTGTCCCGGAGAAGGGGCTGCTAGGTCCTGAGCCCAGGACCCCATGGCCACAGCCCCACACGCAAGCCCTGCTCACATGTGAGCCTCTCACACTGTCAGATCTTCACACTGGGCCTGGGCAAGAGGTCTGGCAGGAATTGCCAGGCAGGGTAGAGTAGCGGCAGAGGACCTGTGTGCACAGTGAGACAGGGCCCTGGTTCAAAGCCCAGCACTGGCTGGCTAACAGCATGGCTAGGCACACGTTATTTGGCATAAGCCTTGGTTTCCTCATCTGTAAGATGGGAAATAAAACAGTGCTTCCCTCAGAGAGACACCACGAAGATTAAATGAGATAGTGTTTAATCCCTTTCGTAGATGAGAAACCGAGGCTTGGATGAATTGGAGACTCTCACCCAAAGTTGTGTGCTTAGGAAGTGGCAGAGTCAGACTGGACCTCTGGCTTCCAACTTCAGGTTCAGGGTGGTGCCCCTCAGGGCATCCCCAGGGCTCTCTGCTGCCCATGTACACCCACAAGCCCAGCCTGTTCCAAGACTGGCACCCTGCCACAGGGGGCCCGTGCTGACCTTCCCCAGGACGGCCCCTCCCAGGCCCTCTGCCACTTGTTCTTTGCTCTCTGCATCTCTGGGGGGATGCACACTGACACTGGGGATCTCTGGAGCTCGATTCTCCCTTCCTCACCCAGCCCTGGTCTCCCAAAAAGCGCTGTCTCTTCCCCGGGGTTTCCCCTGAACAATCCATCTGGGCCATACTAGGGAGGAACTTGGTAAGCTTCCTTGGTGACCGGAGTTTGAGTCCCTCTGCCCAGTGACTCAAGCTTGGGGAAGGAACCCCCCACAAGTCCTTGGCTCCCTGGGGGTCTGTATAGTCAGCTGGTTACTGCCTTCCCCCGGGGCATTGGAGGCTGTCAAGCTGAGCCCAGGAGTTACAAGAAAGGACCAACCTCTGGTGGCCGTCAGGTCAGAGGGACCCAGGGGGTGGGGGGTGGGGCAGAGAACAGAAGACACATTTATTGTACCTGCACCTTTCACCTTCCTGCCAGTCCTCCTACCCTGTGCCCTAGGGATGCCTAGCTACAAGCTTCATCTCCGAGCAGTTTGGGTTTATTGTGGGGTGCTCCGGCGAATACACCAGACTGGTCGGAGTGAGGACGTGCACGCCAAAGGGTCCCAGGAGCGGCGACAAAGCATCAGGGACGGGGTTCTGCCTGGAGAGTCAAGGATAACTTCACAGAGCATGAATCCTGGAGCACCGGCCAGAGGGTTGAGAAATAGTTTACATCAAGGAAGAAAGAAAGGGCTTTCCAGGCCACGCAGACAGGAGGTATGAGGCTGGGGAGGTGCGCTGGGACCAGATCTTGATGACTTTGTGTCCCACAATATGGCACTTAGGTGGTAATCTACGGGTGTGGAAAGCTAACAGCATTCACTCAGGCTGTCTGTGAATGCTTTCCCTGACAGGGAACTCACTCCTTCATGTGCTAATTTGGTCTGTGTCATAATGCCTCCAACAGCTCTTCTAAGACCTCAGTCAGCTCCTGGGGCAACACAAGGCAAAAAGTCATTCATCACTCATTTTACAAAGCCTTCCCTGAGTGCCTCCTGGGAGTACGTTCCAGAAAGCCATCCCTGCTCTCAGGGAGCTGCATTCTGGAGAGGGTGGAGGACACTATCATATAAACAAGCACAGAACAGGATAAGTTCCCGCAGAGATAAGGCTGCAAAGGAAAGGAATCTGTACTAAAATGGAGCACACCTCTAGGACCACCAAAGGAGCTATTTTGGCTGAACTGGTAACAAAACGTCTATCTAAAGAGGAGAAATCTGAACTTGAGAGGAAAGCAAGGGAGGAAAGGCTTTGGGCTTGACAGCTGGACATGTGGTGCGACCCCTCACCAAGGTGGGAGGACTGTGGGTAGATGGGCAACGAGCCAGAAGGGTCAGCTGCCACCCACCCCTCAGACAGACCACACAACCCTTCACGAGCTGTGCGGTCAAACACACACGCGCCTAGGCTCCAGTAGCGGCTGGCTTGCACCCGTGGGCATGTGCGCACGTGTGGACTCACACACACATACACACACACACACACACACACACACACGCTCTCACGCACACTCTCAGGCACACCTTCTACCACTGTCCTCGGTGCGCATGCTCACAAAGGCCCAGCAGCAGGCCTCTCCCCACGGGGACAGATGCACGTGCAGAGACTGGCTACCCTCACAGACACAACAGTTGGGAGGCAGAGAACACAGTTTGCTTTCTTCCATGCCCTCACTCACACTGCGTGGTCCTTCCTGTGTCTCTAGTTCATCTGCTTTTTTAACCTCCGCTAATCTGTACGTCCACTCCAGGGTGACTGGACTGGCTTCTCCCCCAGAGGGAAAGAAATTCTGACTCCTGAGTCATTTGAATCTGTGGCACTGAAAGGTCTCCTGACCACAAGGAACAAGAAAATGTCACTGGCTGATGGGAACAATTTTAATGCAAAATGCCACCTTCCGATGATTGCTCCTTTTGCTGCAGCTGCCAGGAAAAAGACACTTATCTCTTTCCCAGGGGCCAGAATCTGATCAAACAGTTTTGTACCTCCTTCTGCACCCCTTTCCCCCAGAACTAGGCATTTCGGGACAATTCTGGGCTCATCCCAGTGCCGGCACCGGACTTCTTCTGACAAAAGGCAAAAGGGGCCTGGGTAAGCACCCCCCAGATGGCTCTTCCCGGGGCCTCTGTCACCCCTCCACCTTCCAATGGAGGCAAGGGGCTCCTGTCCCATCACCTCTAAACAGGGCCCTGGGACAAGGAACCTTCCAATGCCTCCCCTCCCGCTACACTTCCCTCTGCACAGGAGGCCCCTCTTTGCTTACTTCTACTGCCTGGATTCCAAGTGCACGTCGCAGGGAGGGCTCATGCCCACCTTGAGCGCACACCACTGTGTCCTCAGAATCTAGCACAGACCTGGCACATGGCGGGTACTCCACAATACCTACAGAATAGGTGAATAACAGAATGAACGAAGAAAGGAAACAAGCTCTTCGTATGGAGAGCAAAGAAGACCATCTCTGCTACTTCCCCCACTGGTTTGGGCCATGTCTCGGGGGCAGGCTTCAGCACCACACTCACACGCCAGCCCTGCCTCTCCCACCCCACAGATGCCATCCAACCCCGGGGCTCAGGGCCTCCTCATCCTCCTCGTTCTGGAGCTCTCCACCCGGAATGCCCTTCTTCACCCTTGGAAAGCCCGTCTCTCCTTCCATCCCCTTTCTAAAGATACCTGCCAGGATGGGCAAAAGTATAAAATGCCTCCCAAATTCCTCTCCCAACAAGTCAATCAGACACTAAGCTAGGTGTTGCTGTGATCAATCTTGCAGACGTATTTAAAGTCCCAAATCATTGACTTTAAGGCACAGAGATGATTCAGGGGGCCTGACCTAATCACCGTGCCCTTTCACAGCAGAGTTTCTCCCACTGGTCACAGAAGGGAAGTCAGAAAGGCGGGAACCAAGAGGCTACAACATGCTGTTGCTGGCTTGAAGGTGGAGGGGACCGTGTGGACAGAACCTGAAAGCAGCCGGGGGGTGGGGGTAAGAGTGACCCACAGCCAACAGCCAGCAAGACAATGGGACCTCGGTCCTATGATTGCCAACAGCCTGAATGAGCTCAGAAGTCATTTTTCCCCAACTTCTCCATATGAGAATACCTTGAGTCAGCCTTGTGGCTACTCCGAGCCCCGCCAGACTTCTGACCTATGGTACTGGGAAGTCAGAAAAACGGGTCCCCAACCTGCTGAGAACAAACATCTGGGCAGCCCCTCTGCTTCTGGCTAGGTTGGCCCAGCCCCAGTGAGCCGCCGGCCCCTGCTTTGTGTGGACTGGGACCTGCATGGGCCACACAGTGGCCAGGAGGCCAGAAAGACCCGGAAATGGGACAGAGCCTCTGGGTCACAGGGGGTCAGCTAGGGTCACCGCAGGTCTTCTCCTGGCCAGACTTCTGACCGATAGTACTGGGAAGTCAGAACTAGGTGTTGTAGTGGTTTTGTTGTTTTCTTCCTCATGATTTTCTTTTTCTTTTCTTTTCTTTTTTTTTTTAAATGGTGGCTAAATACACATAACATAAAATTTACCATCTTTTTCATGTCCAGCTCGATGGCGTCAAATACCTGTGGATTGCCGTACTACCGATCTCCAGAACAGGTTTTATCTTACAAAACAGAAGCTCGGTCCCCATCAAACACCACTTCTCACCACCCCCTACCCTTCTCACCAGCCCCGTTCTCTCCCCACAGTCCCTGGCAACCTGTCTCTGCGAGTTCATAGGTGTTGTTTGAAAGTATTCAGTTTGTGCAGCACCTGGGTAGCTCAGTCGGTTAAGCATCTACCTTCGGGCTCTTAGGGTCCTGGGATCAAGCCCCATATGGGGCTCCTTGCTCAGCAGGGAGTCTGCTTCTCCCTCTCTCTCTGCCCCTCCCTCCACTGCTCACACCCTCTCTCAAATGAATAAAATCTTTTAAAAAATAGATGAATAAAAAAATAAAATAAACCACTCGGTTTGTGTAATTTCTTGTGTCCTGAAAAGAGCATCCCCCTGTCTAAGTCCTTTGCTCCCCCTTTCTGTGGTTGTGCACACTGTCCTCCTTCCAGCTTCCTTAGTGTGCTCTCCGGAAGCCCAGACCCTGGTCAGGGCAGCATTAGTGCTCCTGTCTGCATGGACAAGCACAGCTTGGGAGTCCCTTGGCCTGTTATCATAACAGCTAATAAAAATGACATCACCACATACCCCTTTGTTAAGCATCGACTGTGTCATAAGCACTTACAAACGCCTCACCAAGAACAAAACAAAAACACCAAGGTGGTGGTATTCATAAAGAAAATAATAACCCTCTAATTCACAGCATGCCAGATACCATGCGAAGACTCTTATGTATTTTCTCATTCAAACCTCACTGCCTTCTGAGGTCAAGATTACTATTAGCCCATTTCAGAGAGGATGAGAAAGACTCAGAGAGATTAAATTAAGGACTTGCCCAGGGTGACACAGCTAAAAACCGGCACAACCCCGAGGCTGATGACCATGGAGTTATGTGTGTCGGCACCTAGCGGGCATGCTGTGTGGACCAGCCCTGTGGAGTTTGATCAGAGACACTCAAGGCTGGTGGAGGTTGGGCAGAACTGGTGAGGATGCCAGGAGAACACTGCAGGGCAAATTCAGGGTCAGATGCTGAAGCTGGGCCCAGTAGCTTCAAACCATGGGGGCAAAGATGGAGGGAAACTGAGGGAGGGTCATCCAACCCCAGGCTTGTCCTTCAATTATTGCAACTCCGCATTTCACTATTTTGTATGTTGGAGTCCCAAATAAAGTTCCAAAACGGAGTTCCACTGCTGAAAACATAGTCTGAAAACCACGAAGGTCTTCCAACCTTTTTGCTATAAAGATGGGGTAGTCACTGTAAACGCTCAGAGAGGTGAAGTCACTTCCTTCAGCTCACACAGCTTTTTTGTGGTCCAAGCAAGACTAGATCACAGGTATTCTCTCAGATCGTCTTTGGGTCACTGGGAAGACTGAATAGTAGACAACCCAAACTCCTAAATTCCATGGGGTTCTGTTGGGCTTGAAGCTGACCTTAGCCAAAAAGATTTCCAGGCACAAAAAGACCCCACACAAAGAATGAGCACTATCCTGGGAGTCAGCTCCAGGTATGTGGGTCTCAACTCTGTCTCTACCCATGTGTCTGACCTAAAGCAACTCGTTTTTCTTCCCCAGGCCTCAGTTTCCCCACCTGTACAGTGAGGGTGTGGGCTGGGTGCCTGTGTATTTTTTTCCAGCATCGATGTGATGTGAGCTTGTGCTGCTGGGATGACAGGAAGGCTGGCAAGGAAGAAGCCCAGCCGGAGAGCAGTGACGCAGCACTGCTTTCCAGCTCTCTCCACGGGCACCCCACCCCCACAACACATGATGAGAAGCATTAAAATACAAAGCAGCTTCAGACAGGGGAGCAAAGCGGAGGTGCCGAAACCCAGGCACAAGGTGTCAGCACCAGAGGAAGTAATTTAATAAGGGCCCGCTTGGAAATTATATCACCCCAAATAATATAATAAACCCTAATTTACTCACATTTATCTCTCAGAGTTTTTTGGGGAAAGCATAATCTTGCCTGCTCTACAGTGATGGATTAGCGCGATGGAAACTCCACTGGGAAATAAAAAAAATACATCTTGTAGTTTTTGACGCGTTATTATTCAGTGTTATCTCGCATGCCTCATTCCAGGCCCATTACTCATGTTCACTTTTTCCCTTCCGTTATTTGTCCCCTCCCCTTCTTAAAAATCGGGGCTAGAGGCAGGGCTGTGGGCTCATGGCACTGCTCGCTCGGCCACTCACCTGAGCCTGCCCAGTGTGAGGGTTTCCAGGGTTGGGCAGGGGGTGGTAGGAGAGAGGTGGTCCTTCAGGAATTCTCTCCAGGGGAGGATGGGCATTGATGGTGGTCTGGGGGTGGGGGTGCTGCCTCCTCTCAGCCCCCTCTTCCGGCCTGAAATCAACACCATACCCACAGTTCTGCGGGAACCCCCGGCCCCTGAAGTCAGAAGGAATGCTGGAGCTCCCTTCTCTCTGGCTGACCACCTGGGCTGGCCTTGAAATGCTTATGTCGGAGCTCACTGCGGGACTTGGGATAGGGAACTATCTAGGGCAGGAGACGGGACTTTATTGGAAGAACATAGGGTCATCTCTGGGAACCAAAGGACAGGCAAGAGCATTTAGCCAGCCAGGCCTCACACTAAAGTGGAGAGTAAAGAACCAGGAATGATTTCTGTGTTTCCTCTCTCCCTCTCCCTGTCTCCCTCCCTCTCCCTCCCTCCCTCTCTCCCTCTCTTTTCCTCTTCCTGACTCACTCTCTCCTCTCCTCTCTCTCTCTCTCTCCTCTTTCTCTCTCTTTCTCACTGTCTCTCTCCCTCCCTCCCTCTCTCTCCATCCCTCTCTCTCTCTGCCTCTATGAATCTGTTCTTGCCTTGCTGCCTAGAGACTGGCTTTCCGTGTATTTGATTGAAAGCGGGCTTCCCAATTGCCCATCACCTCCCATATCCAGCCTCCCGCCGACCATGTCTCAACTCTCCATTTGCAGGACAGAGTCCCCGAAGGGCCAGGCACCAGCAGACCCAGGCTGGTCTGGAGCAAGTAGATGGCAGGGATGGCCAGGGCTTTAGTGGGCTGCTCTCCCAGAAGGGAGGCTCTCTAAGAGGTGACTGCTGTGACTTAAACTTCTAAGGTTCGGTGTGCTTGTGTGTAAAATGGGGACGGTCCCAGGAAATGAGGTCATGGAAGAGAAGGGCTGTGTAAAGGGTATCATGTGTAGTTGGCCCCCCCTTCACCGACTCTCCCCGATTACCCGGCAAGGCCTCTCCCTCTCCTCCCCTCCCAGAAGAAACAAGGGGACAGCCTTCTCCGCCCTAAGCAAGGCCAGCCTCGGGGGGAAGCAACGGGAACTACCTGTGTGGTTGGTGCTCCTCTTCCAGCCACGGGAAGGCCGCCCTCCGCAAACCTGCTCTGCAAACCTGCTCTCCTCAGGAGAAGGAAGGGAAAGGGGAAGGCCCACGGCACCCTGGGAGATGCCATGCATAATTGCTAATAAGCAGGCGTGACTGAGTCTTAACAATAATTAAAGTTACCAACTGAGAACTTGTCCATTTCGGGGTCTAATGGTTTTTCAGCACATTAAACATTAAAGGGGTAATCACCTCACATGCACCGGTGCCCACACAGCGGCCCTGTGTCATGCCTGCTGACAGTAGGAAACTGGAGGCAGGAGCCCCAAGCAGAACCTGGGGCAGTGGGGCGGGGGTGGGGGGTCTCTTCTCCTCCCCTGGGATTCCAGACACAAAACCCCAGCAGACGGCTCCCGCAAGCCCCGGTCACCGCCAGCGGGAGCTGGTCTCGGCCTGGGCAGGATACCTCCACGGGCTGCGGGGCCCGAGGTCAAAAAGAAATCAGGCTCCCTGGTCAGGAAAGCCGTTCTGAAGCCCTTTTGCCACCTCTCCTGCCCTGACTCTACTCCAGGGAAGGGCACTCCACTGCCCCTCCTGGTGGACCTCACCCCTCACGGAATCAGACAGATCCTGGACATTCCCAGAAACAGGACCCTCTGTAATTCTGTGTGCCGTGTTAGGCCCTTCATAGGTTCACTCTTATTTCCTACAATCTGTGGGGCCGATTTTGTTATTCCCATTTTGAAGTCAAGGAAATGTTGGCTCAGAGAAGCTGATGAGTTTGCGCAAGATCACACAGCTCTGAGAGGAGGTACCGATAGTCAAAAACAAGTGTACCTTCCCCAGTGCCTCTGCTCTTTAGAGAAAGCCTCCCCAGTGCACTGGCCTGACTCCTGTTGGCCTGACTCTCCACATGCCCTGACAAGTTCTGGGCCACAGGAATGGGGCTGGGACAACGGACTTCATCAGTAGTGCAGTCACGTGGCTCTTGACCTGGAATTGGGAGACCTGGGCTCCTCAGGTCCCTCGGGCAAGTTGTTTAACCCAGCTCATGTCTCAGTTTCCTCATCGGAGAAATGGAAGACTATTATCTACTGCACAGGATTTTTAGGAGCAATCAAAAGAGATCCTAGGCAAGGCTTAGTGAGCTGGAAGTCACCATGGTCATCATCGCCATTTTGGCCTTCGACACCGCCCTGTGATGACTGGCAACAGTATATGTGGGGATAAAAGTGAGCGTGGGCCCTTCATAGGTTTCTGTGCATACCAGTGACAATTATGCCCGTGTGGCTCCCTCTCACTCCTGGTGTCTCCGTGCATGCATGTGTCTTTGTGTGACCCTTCCAATCTACGGATTTCTCAGGAATGGGGAATTCACTGACCGAGATTTCCATCCCATCCTGACTCCAACACAGGTTCCAGCAGAGGCCAAATAATGGTGCTGTGTTCAGTGAGCCCGCCCCACCTACTCCCAACCCTCCACTGTTCCCCAAACATCACAGGGCCCCTTACTCTGGCACACCCTCAGCCCACTCTCCCTGGGCAGTGGCCTTACTCCGGACCTTACGACTTCCTCTGCAAGGTGCACCTGACCTGAGGTACCTCTCCTAGCAGCTAATATATTTGCATTTGATGAGGTCTTTCAAGCTTTCTCTCAAAGGTAGTATGTCTTTGGGAGGATGGGGACAAAATGGCCTACAGCCTCTCAGGAACACACTTATGATTCCCCTTTGCTTGAGCAGACCTACCTCCAAACACAACACAGACCACCAGCACAGAGGTCTGTGAGCTCAGGTTCACTGGAATGTCAAATGACATCATCTTTGCAATAAGAGGGCCCACCCCGGGGGTCCCTAGGTTTTGGAAAGGTACTTTATGGGCCATGGCCTGCATCCCACCCCCTGATCTTAGTTCTGGACCTTGACCAGGCCTGGGTGCCTGAACAGGGTGCTCATGTTTTCCCTGGTTGCCCCCTCAGGAAAGAGGACCTGTGAACACAGAGCCTTCTCCGACAGTGGGTGGAAGAGGGACAGGCACAATCTGTCTTTCCTCAGCCAAGCATCAGTATTTCCCTCTGTGCAGCGGTGGCAAGAATGACTCACGACAGAATTAGAAGTGATAGTAGATGGAAGCGCACAGCAGACACCCCTTTCTGCTGGAGGATAACTGACCCACACCACCACCCTAGGAACAGATCTCAGCTCTCTCTAGGAGCAACGTCACCTCCTGCATGAAGCTTTTCTGGCACCTGTCCCAGCATCGGGAAACTAATCAATAGTGTCCCCCAGGATTCCCACAGTGCAGCGCACACGCCTCCCTCCCGCACTAACTCACTGGCTGTGGTATGTTTACCCATGAGCTTGTGTGCTCCTCTGCGCCTCGCTGAACCACAGGCCCTCGAGGGTGGGGCTATGCCTTATTCCTGGGCTTGCCCAGGCTGCCAGGCGCACAGATGGGGCATGAACGCAGGAGTCCAGTTTCCCAGAGTCCGTGTCCTTTGTGTGGAACTGCCCACCGACCCCCACCCCCAATGCCCCACTCACCTTGCAGTAAGGGTGGCCACCTTCCCGTGCCCTGCCTGTCCCCACTATCTTGGACCTCTCCTAGCGCCTGCAGCCCCCAGACTTCCCAGGCCAGACTACACCGAACCCTCGCAGGGAAGGTCAGGCGTCAGCCACATCCCCGCCTCCCCCTCCCCAGCATCAGGGTGCCTAGGTTTATGCAGACCCCCTCTGCCTCGGCTGCTCCCGGCCCCTGACATGGCCTCTCCTGCCCTAGAGCGCCCTTCACCTGCCCTCCCCAGGCCTGGACAGTCTCAGCTCTCCCTCAGGCTCTGGTCTCATCCCTTCCTCTCCCACCTTCCCCCTCCTGTTCCTACTTTTTACACAAAATCCCAGACTCGCCCCTAATGCAAAAATGGAATTATCTATAAGGTTTTGAAAGGACAAATGTGCGGGGAGCCAAAGGCACCAAGCTCTCTTCTCTCCTTCCCTTTGATAAATTCCTTGCCTGATCCAGCAGTCTTCCAATTAGGTGGATTAATCTATAACAGAGAGCTCTGGGGGAGGGGGAGGAGCTGCTTAGGGAAGGCAATAAGTTCTGTGGGAAAGAGCCCATCTCTCCAAAGGAGGCTGCGCCACCCCCAGAGGCTGAAGTGCTCCTTCAGCGTCAGGCCACGTGCGCCCCTTACTCATTGCAACAGGCTCCCCACCCTCTTCACCCTGTTTGCTCGTAAAGAACACTATCAAGTCTCTATGGCTCTCCCTGTTTTATCAATAATAAAACTGAAGCTTAGAGAGAGGTATCCCAAAGTCCCCGGGTACTCAGGGTGCTCCCCATTGTACCTGCCCTTCCGGGCTCCCAGCTGCCCCATCACACAGGACACAGTGGTCCCCGAGGAGCTGGGAGAGCAGAGAGAGAGCTCAGCAGCAGACCCATCCTTGGGCACGCGTAAGAGCATGAGGCTTGAGAAAACAAGACATCCTTTCTGGCGCAGTTGACAACAGCAAGGCCCTAGATGCCACGGGAAGGGCATCCTTGGTTTTCCAGACTGTGGGAGAAGGGGACAGTCACAGCTGGCTGAGGGACAGAGTATGAGCCGCAAGGTGCAGCAGGCAATGTGGGTATGGGTGAGGCTTTGCGATGTCTGGTGAGACTTACTGCACAGAAGCTGGTCCCCTGGGAGCAGATGGCGACCTACCCTTGTGCAGAGCCCACACTCCATGCTCTAGCCCTGGCTTCCTCGGACAGTAAGAAGCAGCCCAGCAGGACTGGCTCTGCATCTCCTGCCCTGGTGCCCCAGGAACGAGGCCCCAGGAACGAGGCTGGAGTGGCTCAGAAAGGGCGACGCTTGCTCAGCGCCGCTCCGCCCAGGTCCACGGTGGGCTGCCGCAGCGCCCCATCAGCAGCAACCAGACCCAGCTAGAGGGAGGGAGGCCCTGCCTGCACAGCGCCCCCTCCACCCTCTCAGGCTCACGAGTCCCTGAGGGACAGGAATGAAAGGATGCCCCGGAGCCCCGTTCTAAAGGGAGGAGTCGCGGAATCACAGGTGCGCCCCAAGTCAGGTCCTGCCGGGAACCTGGCACTTTCTAGTCCGAAGGCTATCAGGGTCAAACTGAAAAGAATCTGGCAAAGCATCCTGATGAACCCCCTCACGTTACGGATGTAGAAACTGAGGCTCTGAGTAGGGGAGTGACTTGCCCAGGGCCAAACCGTGAAACCATTGACGATCCGGGAGTAAGACCAGGTCTCCCAGCATCCCGTCCTGGACCCGCCCCATGACATGTTATAGTAGGTCAAGTCACTGAGTGCTGGAGGAGATGACTCAGCCAGAGGCCTGGGAGAGACTCTGCAAGATCGAGAAGTCTTCCAGATGAGCGCATTATTTGGTTGGGAACTTTTCAGGGTGACTCGGTCGACTGAGCATCTGACTCTTGACGTCGGCTTGGGTCACCATCTCAGGGCTGTGGGAGCGAGCCTCGCGCGGGCTCTGTGCTCAGCGCGGTGTCTGCTGAAGATTCTCTTGTACCCCTCCCTCTGCCCCCCCTCCCCCTGCTCTTTCTCTATAATAAATAAATAAATCTTTAAAAATTTTTTTTTAAAATACATTCCAAAATTTCAAGGGCACTTCGTACTTAAATGTAGCATTAATTGTTGAGCGTCTGCTGTGTGCAGGGCGCTAGAGCAGGTACCACGGGAAACAGAAGAGGAAAAGCACCATCTGGTCCCCAAGAGGCTTGCTCTCCACACACTCACTGCCATTCCACTGTGCATATTCAGTGGTCAACACGGGTAAGACCCATGGCTTCTGGAAACTTCTGGAAACCTGCATTCTAGTAGATAACCCCAGCTTATTAAGCATTTACTACATGCTAGAAACTCCACTAAGTGCTCTACCTGTCTTACCCTGTATAATCCTCACAAGAGGTATGTGAACGCCCAGTTTACAGATAAGGAAACTGAGGTCCAGAAGAGTTAAGAATCGTGCCCACGTTCAGGTACCGCTTAGTAGAGCTGGGATTTGAACCCTGGCTGTTTAATTTCAAAGGCTATAGTTTTATTTGCTGTTACCACATTGTGTTAGTGTAAAAAAGTTCCAAAGGATATACATCCTCCCAAACAGGGCCATGCAAGCCACCTGCCCCCGAAGCTGTCGGTGTGTGTGCTCATGAGTCCCTGGGGCCCTGATGTACACAGTTGTGCCGTCATTGTAATTTATAGGCCTATCATATTCAAATTTAGATTCAACCCTTGGTGGCCCCACTACACTTTATCCTGGTAATGATTTATTGGTTTAATTGAGACTTCGCTTAGGTAGAACTTATTGCCTTAAGCGCTAGGGGCTCCAAAAGCCCCCATCTGAGGCCAAGATTGGCCCAAGCCAGCTCTCTCTCCCCTGACTCCTCTGACTACAGCCACAGAGTGATAGAAAGCAGCCCCCCAAGGGAAAGACTATCCTTCCTGAAAGACAAATGGCCTTGTTTTCCATGGAGAAGGCCCTGATGCTCAATGGCCCTTGGGGGAGTGGGTGAGAGCAGCACCCAGATAGGTCAGTGCTGTCAGGAGAGAAGGCAGGGGCAGCGAGCACGCAGGGGGCCCAGGTGGGGAGAGGTGAGCCCTGTCACCTCTGGGGAGCGAGCCTGTGACAGCAGTTTAGCAAATCTAATGAACAGCCCAGCTTCCCCCGTGTCAACCCTGACATCTCTGTTTCCCCAGGCGGTGGCACCCGTCCGTCGGCAGGCCCAGGCCCTCCTCCAAGCCATCACCCTCCCTGGCAGCCAGTGCCAAAGAATTGGCTAAGTGACTGCGAGAGG
The DNA here is from genome assembly GCF_010015895.1 of Lontra canadensis. Classification (NCBI taxonomy): domain Eukaryota; kingdom Metazoa; phylum Chordata; class Mammalia; order Carnivora; family Mustelidae; genus Lontra; species Lontra canadensis. Next base: position 1,943,715 of record NW_022631030.1, read on the forward strand.
AAGAGCTGAGAAGAGCAAGGGCACGAGTTGAGCTGCCGCAGGAAGGAGCTTCTGCACGGTTGCACGGGCCCTGGACGCAGCAGAGGCCAGAGATGGGGACTGGGGGTCACCTTGAGAAGCCAACAATTACCAAGGACCTACTGTGTGGGAGCCCTGCCAGGCCATTTGGGGGAATTTGGAAATGAACGAGATGCAATCGGTCCCACAAGGCCTCCAGTCTGGTAAAAAGCTGAGACGGCAACAATATCAGGCAAAGCTTGAGAGCGGCAAACGAGTTATTAGGCGAGCGCGGAGGACAGACCCGTCACTCGCAACTCAGAGGCCGGGAGAGGGCTTTATGGAAGAAGCAACTTGGAGGTGAGCCTTGAATGATGGGTGGGGTTTTGATAGGCAGGAGAACCACGGGAGCCAAAGAAGACAGGCCGAAAAGCATGGGGATTCCAGGAAATCAGCTTGGCTGAATCACAGGACACAGGAAGTAGAACCAAACAGCTAAGTCGACACCCAGCGGTGGAAGGTCTTTTATGCGAGGGGAAGGAATTTGTGTTTTATGTAAAAGATAATGGGGATCTATTAAAAGTCGTTGATTTGGGTAATGATATGGTCAAAACTGGGAAGGGCCAGGAGACCATCAGCATTGTATTGGCGAGAAAGCCCACCAGGCTTTTCTACTCTCCAAGGAGCAGAAAGAGGATCAGTTAGGGTTAAGTGTGACCGAATAGAACAGAAACCCAGGATAAAGGGTCTGTACCCAAAAGAAGTCTGAAGAGGAGGCCAGTTCAGGGTCGAGATGGGTGGTCCAGACATGTCGTGGACCTTGGCTCCCTCTCTTCCTATTCTAACATCCTAGCATATGACTTCCATCCTCAAGGTCACTTCAGGGACCAAAATAGCTGCTGGAGTTTCTGTCATCATTTCTACGTTTTAGGCAACAGAAGGAAGGAAGGAGGAGAAAGCAAAAAGCTCCCACTGAGTCAGCTCCCTTAGGGACACGATTTCTCCTACAGCGTTTCCTCTTACATCTCCTTGACCGGATTTAGGCAGACGGCCAGTAGCAGCTGAGAAGGAGGGTGGGAAATGGAATCTTCTGGGTGGATCCACTGTGCCCTGAATACATTCAGGATTTGTCACTAGGGAGAAAGGGGGGATGGCTATTGGAGGACAATGAGCAGCCTCTGACCCGGGGAATGGGCAAAGCCTCTGAGCTGTGAGCACAAAGGCCAGGGAGGGTAATGAGTCCAGGGGCAAAAACAGGGGCATCCAAAGAAAGAGGAGGTTTGGGAGTGATGACACCTGGTTCTCATCTTCAGATGACATCCTGCTGGGGTCCCTGCCTCGCTAGCAGCCAGGGACTCCCACCAGCCTCCCCACCTTTCCGGGGATCAAGCCCTGGAGACAAGCCTCACCTGCAGAGGGCGAATGGAGATGAGGGACTGGGAGGGAGGCCAGAATCACTTGGCAGGGTGGTGGCGGGGACAGCTGGAAGTCTGACACCACTTGTCTAGAGCTACCTGGCCGCAGAAGGAGACCAGGCAAATGGGACTCTGTAGCCAGAGTCATGAGTAGAAGCAAATACAGGGCATGGAATGGGAGGCTAGCTCCTGAAAGCTTTCTCTAGATGGACTGCAACATGGGGTGTTCCTCTGCCTAATGAGGAGCCCACAGAGCAGGGGAATAAATTCCCCTGCCCCACAATATCAGGAAGACTTCCCAGGGCTTGGTTTCTGGCCTCCACCGCAGCTCACATGCCGCCCCTGTGGGGAGAGCTGGAGGCAGCAGAAGGACAGGTCCGGTGGCCGTCGGCAAACTCTTCTCCCCTCCTTCACTGCAGCAAAGGAGGAGGGGTGAATTCCCCAGGTTGAACACCTGCCGGCAAGAGCGGGTTCTCTGTGTACAAACGAGTGTAACGAACATCCCCCGTTCCTCAGCTCTCTTTGGGGTCAGCTACTTCTTTTTTCCAAATGTACTCTCATTTTAAAATATTTCGGTTCACCCCGGCAGTTTGCGTTACAACACAAATCTCTGGGTTTTCCGAAGTGTCTAACGTAGGGATGGGAGATGATTTCACTTCACCAGCCAGTGCCAGCAAATTGTTAGTGGCCCTCTAGAATGCTGTGTTGAGAAGGATTCTGAGGACGCCGCTTGACTCAGCGGGAAAAAAGGGCTATCATCAATTCTGATGTCTGCCATGGGAAAACAGGGAAGGGGGAGTGGAACACACGCAAACTGATTGCCATTCCTCGTTTAGCACTTTATCTCTCATATTTAATACGTGTTTATTAAATCAAGGCCTGAGCTCCAGGGGGTCATTCAAAGGGAGTGTCGTCCTTTCTCTCTGTAAGTCTCTCCCCTGGCCTGGGTCTGGAATGATCACAAGCTGTTCTGTCTTAAAACTCAGGCAGGTGTCTAGAAAGGGTGAGCTCTAGAAGGATTTACTGGACTATACATGCAGGTTTCTTGTAGGCAGCTCACATTTGTCTCTCCGGGAGATTTTCTTCCTGCAGCCAAGGCTCTGATTCCTTGGCCCAGAATTCTGTGCCAGTCTGGAGAACACCTAAGGCCAGACAGGGTGAGTATGGGATGGAGTAATGGAGTAACCTTCTGCTCCCTGAACTCTAGATAGAATCAGACAGCTCTCAGGACCCCAAATCTTGAAGGTTCATGAAAACAAACAAACAAAGCAACAACAACAACAACAAAACCTAGGGTAGGCCAATTCCTATGCCCAGATGCAGCCTGACTGTTAAAAGAGGTCCCCAGTTTTTCCCCAATCCTCCCCTAACAGATACTAGGGCCTCTCAGCCCGGAGGGTGCCGCTCTTCCGCTTGGCGGAGCGTCGGTGCCTCCCCCCCTCCCCCACCTCTGCCCTAGCCAAGAGCACAGCCTCACCCTCCACTGGGCAGGCTGGCACGCTCCTTGTTAACTCTCCCGAGCCCTCCGACGTTAGCCAGCTAACGAGAACAGATCTGACAGAGCAGGATTACCCACTCGGAGGGAGCCGAGTGATTGTGTTTACTCCCAAACCTGGCCCTATTTAGTGGTCTGTGTGCATCATTAATCTTCTTCCACAATCCGTTCCCCATCTGCTCCCACTTTTTAATGAACTGCCACTTGTCGCACTCAATAAAATCAGCACTTTGCAAGAATTTCAGCAAGGATGGACGGACGGAGGAAGGCAAGAGGCAGCCTGAACAGGCGATGGGGGAGAATGAGGGAAAAACCAGAAGGGGGGGTTGGGGGCGCGCTGGGCAAGGAGGTGGCGATAGAGATGTCCCTGCGGGGTTGGGAACAGTGTCCGATCTGCATGGGCAAATGAATCACAGCATGTCTGCCGTTCTGGGCAGCCTTGCCCCCAAGCAAGGTACTAATAACCACATCAGACCAGGGCGCCGGCAATTCCTACACTGCACCATGTCAGGCTGGTTTTGATCCGAGCCAGCCTGCTTTACACAATTATTTTCCTGGTCATAAATGGTGCAGAGGCCTGGGGATGGAGTTTTCCAGACTCAGCTGCCAGCTCTGGGGATTCATCTGATACCAGGCTATTACCTCCTGATTACTTGACTTGGCACTCAAGCCACCCCAAGCAGCAAATCAACAGCAGGAAGGGCGCATGGGGAAACTGAGGCTTCGGCTCACACTTCTCAATCACATGGCATACCAAAGGCAGCATGAGCGCTTGGTCTGGGGCTCCCGAGATGGGGAGATGTGGTGGAGGAGGGTGAAGGTAGGGGTCCCTGCCCTACTTGGGGACCTCGAGGCTAGAGAGGTCCCAATAGAGGCATCTAGTCGAAGGCTCAAGACAAAAACTGAGAGATAAAATGATGAAGGGACTTGCCCCGGGTCACTGTTTGTTTCCATTCCAGCTGCTATCACCAACTTCCATGACTCAGTGGCTGGTGTTGATTTCTCAGAGTTCCAAGGCTGGGAAGTCCAAGATCAAGAGCTTGCAGCCTTGGCATCTGGTGAGAGCCTGCTCCCAGTTCTTCACAAGGCAGATGGGGAAGGGAGATCCTTAGGATCCCTTTTTTTTATAAGAACACTAATCCCATTCATGAGGCTCCACCGTCATGACCTAATGGCCTCCCAAAGTCCCGGCCCTCTAGTACCATGGCACTGGAGGTAAGAATTCAACATAAGGGGCATTTACAATTCTGGGGGGACACAAATGCTCAGTGTGTGACAGTCACGCAGTGGCTGGCAGCAAGTGGACCATTGGGTAGGGCTGGAGCTCAGGGCAGACTCCGTCTCTCACCATGGGTGAGGGCTAGGGGTTAGGCATTGTCTTCCTGGGGCCCCTCTTCTCCAGACCAGAAGCCCTGAATCCCTCTGCCTGTACACTCTGTCCCACCTGGTTTCTGGACAGATACAGACTAAGTCAGGGAGGTACTGAGACCTAGAAGCAGCCTCAGACTCACAGGCCTGGGGAGTCTAAGGAGCCAGAGCTCTGGGCCTTCACATGACCACCAAGGCAATGCCTCCCCTGCTATCTTAGTCTGGGCCAAGGAGATTGTCTTAGGGTTTGGTCATTCAGTCAGTAGGTCTGTGAACTCCTGTCATAATACAAGGTGTTAACAAACAGGCCACATATACGCCCTGCTTACCATTCAAGAGCCATGAGCTTAGAGCTCAAGGAGGTTCCCCTCCCAGTCCATCAGTTCCCCACCAAGACTCTGGCCAGCACCTCCCTGAGGAATAGGAGTCTGCTCCTGGGGACCCCCAACCCAGCACGATTCTGTACCCACCACTACCACTAGACTGTCAGCTCTATCAGGCAGGGTCTTGAGGTATCCTATTCATGACAGCATCCCCAGCATCCAAAACAATGCCTGCAAAGTGCTCAATATATTGAATAAGCACATGAGTGAAGGGATGGGGGAAATGAAGGTCTAGACCACCTCATTTTGCATGTCACCTGTCTTTAAGGCCTTGCAGGCTCCTTCCCACCCTTCTCTTCCCTTGGTCTAAGACTGTCTCCATGACCCTCTCAATTCTGATTGCTGAGTGGGGTTGAGCAGGAGCCTAGTGGGTCCAGCCCTGAAACTACCACCATCCATCTCCTGAACCCCAGCCTCCCTTGACCACTTTCTCCCTTGCCTCACCCACCAGTGGCTCCCCAGGTCCCCCCTCACAAAGGGCTGAGTCACCAAGCACATGAAGGAAGGACGATCCTGCTAGTGCCATTTGCTCTGGTCCTCAGACACTCCTTAGCCTGGCCAACTTTAAAGCATTCCTGTTCCTCCTTTGGCTGCCCCCCTTCCATTTGGGCCCTCTGGCTCAGAAACAGATATCCTACCCCCAGATTTTGCTCACACCTATGAAAGGAAATAGCACTCAAGGTAAAGAATTATTTAAAAATCAAAACTGAGAGGGGATGGAAAGGAAAGTCAGAGTGCCAACTTTCCATTTGCAGAAAGATAGTGAATAATCAAGGACCAATAGCTCCCTCCTCCAAGCCCAACCCTGAGAACATTACAGAAGAGGGAGGAAGAAATGCAGGTAGGAATATAAAGCAGAGGACATGAGATGACTAGAGGAAAAGCCCACATTCCTTTAAGAAAGAGACCTCTATTCACATTGTCATCACCCTGGGGCAGAAAATGGTAACATAAGCCAAGGGTGGGTGCCCACAGAGTTACAACCAGGTGGAGCTTGAGGGCCCCCAACCACACACATGCATACACACATACCCTATAAAAACTAGGATTAAAACTCAAGGCAGGTTCCCTGTAGGATAGGTTCTCTCCAGGTCAGGGCAGTAGGGGAAGGGGACAGTGATGGTCCATGGGCAATGGCTGAACCCTGGCTGTACCACCAAGGTAGCACACTGATGTACACTTACCCATCCTCCCACCCCCTACACACCACAATGGCCTAGAGGAACATAGCTGGGGCCCAGGGTTCATCTGTATGTCGGTATGTGCAGCAGTCAAGATGGCCTATACCTCTGGGGAATAAGGGTTCACAGAGGAAAGTAATGAAATATCTGAGAAGCACAACACTTATTAAAAAAAAAAAAGATAAGAAACTATCCCAGACAAAAATGGAATTAAAAGACTAGACAGAACAAGAATTTAAAATATCTTTATAATAATGATTCTATAAGAGATAGGGGAGAGGACTGGTGGCATGAAGTGGGAACATACCATTACAAAGAAGAGGCAGCTGGAATTTCCAGGATGAAAAGTATCCTATTGAAATAAGAAAGCCAGGAAGTGGGTTGAGTAACAGCACGGATTCGGCTAAGGAACAAACAGGTGAACTGGAAGATCAAACTGATGCTGGATAGCATCATAAGGGATAAAGAGTCATAAAATAGAAAAAGGGAAAAGTTAAGCAGTATGATGCATAGAAGTGGAAATATCAATATATGTTTAACAGGTGTCGTCTAAGGAGAGAACAATGAGCAAAGGGAGGAAATATGTCAATGAATAAGGATTGAGAATTTCTCAAAATTTAAAAAAAAAAAAAAAAGCTAAAAGACCTCAGATTGAAAAGGCTCATATAGTGCAAAGCAGGATGGATTTGGAAAGAATAAAAACAGTATTGAGACACATTATAGAGTAAGTCAAAAACAAAAGCAAAGAGTAAAATTTTAAAACCTTCCTAAAATAAAAAAGCAGATAAACTGCATATGAACAAGAATCGAATCAACATCAGACATCTCAACTGTGATCCGGAATACAAAAAATGCAATACAGCAACATTTTCAGTGTTTCAGGGGAAAAAAAGAAAAACAAACCTTTAAACCTAGAATGTTACATCAAGTGACCTATGTTTAAATATAAGATCAAAATAAAGGATAGTAACAGGAAAGCGAGACCTCAGAACATTCTCTTTGGAAAACTCAGAGGAAGTACCCTGGCAAGAAGAAAAATAAATTAAGGAATGGGCTGGGAGATATATGGATAAATAAGAAAAAAAGCAAGAATCAAAAACAAGAATACATCCACAACAATCAAGAACTAAAATTTTAAATGAACCTAACATGGTGGAACAAGGGAAGAATCATCCTGAAAGGGAGGGGCACACATTCAGGGGAAGAGAAAAATATTGATATACTTCAGAACTTAAGGGGGGGAAATATCATCAGAGCTCTCAGTAGGATAAGCACCAGAAAAACTAAAAAATGGAGTGAATGACTTTTGACTAGTCAGCTTTTACAAGGTTATGCTACAGTAACAAGCAAGCCCATCTCAGCGGCAACAGGAGCTTATTTCTCTTTCAGGTGTTGGCTGCAGGCCAGCTACTGCAGGTGTGTTCATTCCCTCATCCAAGGCCCCAGCAAAAAGAGCAGGTCTTATCTCAGCCTCACGGCAGAGAGAAAAGCACAACAGAGGAACAACATGATGGTACAGAGCTACCCATGATTTCCTGCTCAGAAATCAGGGTAGCTCTTTCTGACTCATAGTCTATCTGTCAAGCAAATCTCATGCCAAGCCTGATACCAACAGGGTAGGTAAGTATCATCAACTCACAGGGAAATGCTGCAACTCACGTCACAGAGGTAGGAATGTATAATCCTCTTGTGTGGAGGATGGAGAGATCTTTAAAACCAGGAAAAGAAAATTCATTCTAATTAATGAAAGGCATAAAAAGAGAGGGGCATGTAGAAAAGTATGTAAGACAGGACATAATACAGCATAAAGGACTACTCAAATAAAAATTATAATAATGACAGTTGACTGAATTTTCTTAAAAAAGCAAACCTCAGTAATATATTTTCTATAAGGGATATATTTAAAAATAAAATCCAGCTTTCCAGTCTGGATAAGACAGTATAGACCCATTTCCCTGCTCCTCCTCCACTAAGTATAACTATAAACCCTGGAAATAACGCCACAAACAACCAAAGGAAAACTCTAAAATGCTGTGAGTAAATAAACCGGTTTGTGGCCCTAAGACCAGAAAACAAGAAGTAGCAAGGCATCTTATGTCCCCTATTTAACCGAAGAAGGCAGTTAGGCCCACCATTTCCTAAACTTTGACCTAGCAAAAGAAGGCAGCCCAGTAGGCTCAATTTTTCCCCCAAATCAAACAAGAGTTCCTTTGACAACATCAGGTAAGCCCAACACCACTGGCAAGGGCAACTGATGGGGAAACACATCAACAATATGCAGCCAGGGAGAGTAATATCCTTCCCTGCTGGCCTCAGACCCCTTCACCATGTAGAGACATCCTGCATGCAGCCTAGGGAAACCCCTTCTGCCCACTCAGGAGCATGAACACGGATCAGTGAGATCTCAGGCAGCACCAGATATGCCAAGCAGACCAAAATAATACCAGAAAGGCTCTGAAGACTTTACTGTCACTGGAACAACTACCCACAAATGTAGAACAGGAACTATGCTACACATAAACAGAGTGACCACCTGCTAAAATAAAAAAGTATAAATAGGATCCTGAGTCTCATAAGAGAAAATATAAAATGTCCAGGAAACAATTTTAAAACTACCTGCCATATCAAGAATCAAGAAAAGTCACAATTCAAATAAGAAAAGGCAGTCAACTCTACCAGCACTGAGATGAATCAGTGGTTGGAATTATCTGACAAGAGAACTTTTTTTAAAAGAAGCTATCATAAAAATGCTTCAACAATCAGTTACATACTCTGTTGAAATGAAGGAAAAAAAATGGAAAATTTTAGCAAAGATTGATGTTATAAAAAAATAAGAAGAACCAATGGGTATTATAGAATTTAAAAATACAGTAACAGAATTTTTAAACATCTCACTGGATCTGCTCAGTAGTAAAGCAGAGATGACAGAAGATAAAATCAGTGAACATGAAGATGGATAAATTGATTTCACCCAATATGAAAAACAGAGAGAAAATAGGGATCTGGGGGATAAGATCAAAATATCTAACATTTGCATCCTCAGAGTCCCAGAATGAAAGGAGAAAGAGAGTGGAACTTAAAAGATATTCAAAGAAGTAAGAGCTAAAAATTCTTCAAATGTGGCCAAAGATACAACCCCATAACTCAAGAAGCAGAGGAGACCCCACATGGAATAAACTCAAAGAAGTCCATGCCAAGAATTATCATAATTAAACTACTGAAAACCAAAGACAAATTTAAAATCTTAAAAGCAGTCAGAGAGAAACAAAGCACTACCCATAGGGGACCATCAATTCAAATGACAGCAGATTTCTCATCTGAAAATATGGGGGCCAGAAGGATGTGACATGACCTTTTCCAAGAGCTAAAGAAATGACTTCTCAACTGTAAATCCTATACCCAGTGGAAGTTTCCTTCAGGAGTGAAAGGAAAATGAAAATATTCTCAGACAAAAGAAAACAAAAAGACCCCAGACCTGCACTTAGAGACTAACTAAAGAAGTCTCCAAACAGGAAGGAAATGATAAAAAAAAAAAAAAAAAGCATCTTAGAGCATCAGTAAGGAAGGAAGAACAACAGAAATAACAGAAATATTGGTACCTACAAATGACCATTCTTTTCCTTATAAGTTTTATAAATCATATTTGATGATTGAAACAAAAATTGTAACATCATCTAATACTCAAGCTTCTGAAATTTGAAGAATTTATCCAAACATTTAAAATATAATTAACACTTTTATATAAAGTGTCTTCCAACCCACTTTATGAGGTCAGTATAACCCTGATAAGAAAGTCAGATGAAGACAGTACAAAAGGGGGGAAACTACAGACCAGTGTCTCTCATAAATTTAGATGAAAAAGTCCTCAATAAAATGGCAAGCTGAAGCCAACAATATCTGAAAAGAATCATACATGATGATGGAATGGCATTAATTCCAGGCTGGTTCAACATTCAAAAAGTTATGTAGTTCACCATATCAGTAAGCTAAAGAAGAAAAATCATTTTATCACATCAATTGGTACAGAAAAGCATTTGACAAAATCCAACACCCCTTTATTTTTTTTAAATCTCAGCAAGTTATAAATAGAGGGCAATTACCACAATTTGATAATGAGCATCTAAAAAGAACCTTCAGACAACATCACACTTAATGGATAATGACTGAGCACTTTCCCCCTAAGAGAAGGAATGAGACAAAGATGTCCACTACCATCACCCTTATTGAACATAGTACTGCATGTTCTAACCACTGCAATTAGGCAAGAGAAAGAAACAAAAAGCATACAGATTTAAAGGAAATAATTAAAACTGCTGCTTCTATTTACAGATGACATGATTGTCTATGTAGACAATCCCAAGGAATCCACAAAAGATTCCTAGAACTAATGAGTTCAGCAAGGTTGCAGGATAAAAGATAAAATACATAAAATCTATCACCTTTCTATGTACTAACAATGAGAACACAGAAACAGAAATTTAAAAGCACAATATTATTTACAATCCCTCTCCCCAAAATGAAATATTGAAGGTACAAACTTAACAAAATGTGTTCAAGATCCATATTCTGAGATGTACAAAATGCTGAAGAAATAAATGAAAGAACACCCAAAGAACTGGAGAGACATACCATGATCACAGATTGGAAGATTTCACATAGTAAAAATGTCAGTTCCCCCCAAAATACATGTGCAGAAAGAGAGAGAGAGACGATGAGAAATTTGCTCACATGATAATGGAGGCTGAGAAGCCTCACGATCTTCAGTTGGCAAGCTAGAAACTCAACAGTATAGTTCCAGCCTGAGTCTAAGTCCAAAGACGCGAGAAGACTGATGTCCCAGCTTGACAGAAGTCAGGCAGAGACAGAGCAAATGCTCGCTTACTTGGCCTACTGTTCTGTTCAGTGTTGATAGACTGGATGAGGTCAACTCACATTGGATGAGGGCGATCTGCTTCATTCAGTCTGAGGATTTACATGTTAACCTCATCTGAAACACCCACAAACTCATACAGATACACCCAGAAAACATTTAACCAAATATCTGGGCACCCTGTGACCCAGTCAAGTTGACACATAAAATTAGCCATCACAGTAGACAAGCTTTTTCTAAAATTTATATGGAAAGGCACAGACACTTAAACAGCTAAGACAATTTTGACAAAGGCAAATAAAAGTGGGAAAAATCACTCTACTTGATATTAAAGCTTACTATATAGTGGTCAAGACAATACGATATTAGCAGAGGGATAAAAGCATAGATCAATAGAATAAAAGAGACAACCCTGAAATAGACCTGCACAAATATGTTCAACTGATTTTTGACAAAAGTACAAAAGCAATTCAATGGAAGAACAGCCTTCTTACCCAATGACTCTGGAGTAATCGGACAGCCATAAACAAAACCTTGACTTCAACTTCACACAAAAATTAACCCCAATGAATCATGAAATTTTTAAAAAGATTTTATTTATTTGAGAGAGGGAGAGTGAACACAGGGGGAGAATGACAGGGAGAAGCAGGCTCTCCGCTGAGCAGGGAGCCCAATGCAGGGCTCAATCCCAGGACCCTGAGATCATGCCTGAGCTGAAGGCAGACGCCTAACCAACTGAGCCACCCAGGAGTCCCTGAATCATGAATTTAAGTGTAGAGTATAAAATTATAAAACTTCTTAATAAAAAATAAAAGTAGGAGAAATCTTCTGGTTCTGAGTCTAAGTAAAGAAGTCTTAAGAAGTCTCATACTTCCTATCAGAAGCTCAGTCCAAAAAAGGAAAATTTGATAAATTAGACTTCATAAATATTTAAAACTTTCCTCTGCGAAAGACCATGTGAAGATTATGAAAAGACAAACTACACCCTGGGAAAAATATTTGCAAACACTATATCCAACAAATGACTAGCACCTAGAACATATAAATAACTCTCAAAACAGTAAAAATATATGTGAAGGGGAATATATTTATATAGACAATTAGAACACACGTAAATGACAGGAGCAAACATTGCATCGAGGATAAACAGATGGTAAGTAAGCACATGAAAAGATACTCAACATCATTAGCCATCCCAGAAGTACAAATTAAAACCACAATTAGAGATCACTATACCCCTCTCATGGTGACTAAAACAACAACAACAAATGCTGGTGAAGATGTGGAAAAACTGGGTCACTCATCCATTGCTGGTAGGAATGTGAAGTGGTACAGCCCCTCTGGAAAAGAGGTTCTTATAAAACTAAAATATGCGATTACCATAGAACCCAGCAATTCTACTCTTGGGCATTTATCCCAGAGAAATAAAAACTTATGTTCACACGCACACATATAAACTGTGCATGAATGTCCTTAGCAGCTTTGTTTATAGCAGCAAACACTGGAATCGGTTTCAGATGTCCTTCCAGAGATGAATGGTTAAACAAACCGCAGTCCGTACATACACGGAATGTGCCCCAGCAGCAAAAAAGAAGGAACTGTCGATCTCCGAGGAATTACACCGAGTGGCAAAAAAAAAAAAAGTGAATCCCAAAATGTGACCTACTATCTGAGTCCACTTATATAACGTGTTTTCAATGGCAGAGTAGTGGTTGCCAGAGATGAGGGCTGGTGGCAGAGGGAAGATGGAAGTGGAGATGTGTAACAGACGGGCAACGAGGATTCTTGTGCTAATGGGACTGTTCTGACTGTGGTGGTGGATGCATAAACCTACACTCAAACCGTAAAAAACTAAGTGTATGCACACAAAAAACTGTGTGTGCATGCACACATTCACACATACACACACACAAACAAGTACAAGCAAAAGTGAGCAAATCCGAATAAGAAATAATATCGGTGGATTGTATCAATGTCAATATCTCGGTTGTGATATTATATTATAGTTCTACAAAATGTCACCATCAGCAGAAACTGGTTAAAGTGTATGAGGGACCCCTCCATATGATTTCTTATAATGCATGTGAACTACAATTTTCTCAATAAAATGTTCAAATGAAAAAAAAAGCCAAAATCTACAGAAGAGTAGAAAAATAAAGAGATGGTATGGAAGAGATAGGTAATTGTCAATTATATTCATTTTTTCCCTTCTTCTATTCAATATAACACAATTTTCAGCTGGGCACATGGTTTCCTGGAATAAACACATTTCTCAACCTCCCCTGCAGCTAGTAATGTTCTGCAATGAAGTTCTAACCATGCAATGTAAGGGTGATGATATATTCAATTTACACGTAGTATTCTTCAAGAAAGGAAGGGTGTCCTTCTCCTTCTTCTTTCCTTCTTATTAATCATGAGGACAAGAGATATAACCTATGCATTGTGGAAGAGTAAATACAAGAACCCTGGGTCCCTAAGGAATTTATCGGGGGGCCATAACACCTGTCGTCTGCCAGTGTTGAATTAAGAAGAAGTAAGTATCATATTTAAGCAGTACCAACCCTAGGCTTCTTCTAGGCTCTGATAAAATAAACTTTTATCTTGTCCAGGGCACTGATACCTTTGGTTTTCTTTGACTACAGCTGAATCTGAACTTAACTAATTAATACAAATAGAAAAGATATTCCATGGAAAAATAAACCACAGTTTTATATTTAGGTCAATAGAATTCCAGGCCAAAAAGAAAACAAGAGACAAAGAAGGAAGTTATAAAACTGTTAAAAAAGAAATCAGGAAGATACAAGGATCACATATGTCCGTTAATAACACAGCTTCAAAAAAACAATATAGCTTCAAAAACTTACAAAGCAACAGCTGACATACTAGAGGGGAATAGAAAAACATCTACAAAAAACTATAGTTAAGGAATTTAACATACTCCTCTCAGAAACTAACAGATCGGGGGCGCCTGGGTGGCTCAGTGGGTTAAGCATCTGCCTTCGGCTCAGGTCGTGATCCCAGGGTCCTGGGATTGAGCCCGGCATCGGGCTCTCTGCTCAGCAGGAAGCCTGCTTCCCTCTCTCTCTCACTGCCTGCTGCTCTGCTTACTTGTGCCTGCTCTCTCTCTCGCTCTCTCTCTGTGTCAAATAAATAAATAAAATCTTTAAAAAAAAAAAAAAGACCAGAACACAACAGACCAGAAGACAAAAATGAGCTAATAGATTTGAACAGTACAGTTGATAACCTTGAACAGAGGTACAGTAAAGAACTTTACACCCCAAACATGAGGACCGTGCACCATTATTTAGCTCACCCAGAACATTAAGAAAGTCAGCCACAAAGGTCTATCTAGGCTACAAAGGATGATGATTGAATCGTTTCCAAAGACTGCAAGAAACATAAGAATCAATAGCAAAAAGACAGGTACTTATTAATCCCAAAGGTATAGAGACTGAAAACCAAGTTACTTAATAACACTTGTGTTAAAGAGGAAATCATAGGGGAAATTACAAAATACGCAGAACTGATTGACAATAAAAACACTACATGTCAAAATTTGTGGGACACAACTAAAGCAAGACTTAAGGAAAATTAATGGCTTTAACTATATTTACCAGAAAACAACAAAGATGGAAAAAAATGAGCTAAGTATTTGACTCGGGAATTTGGAGGAGGAAAAGATTATGGAGTAAACCCCCAAAAAGAAAATAATAAAAGAGGAAAGGGGTAGAAATCAGTAAAATCAAAATAGAAATGCATTAAATTAAAATACCACTCTATTGGAATTCCTAATGAATTAATTGGTATAGCTATTGATTATTAATGCCAACTAAAACCAATAAAGGAGAGTCGACCAGACATTGCCGTTACGTTCCTCTTGAAGTAAGAACATAACCTGCTTACAAGACTGTCATGCAAAAAATGTATATCTACATCTATCAATATAGACAGGTAGATGTTGATCTAGTTGTAGATAAAGATGTAGATATAGTTTGAATTTGATCAACACTCTAGATTCAACTGCAAATCTGCCCGAAATGCTATGAAAATTCAATTGTCTCTAATTTCAATGAAAGTTCAATAAAATTCTAGAAAGTTAACCAATTGATTCCAAAATTAATATACAGAAAAACAAAGGTTCAAAATCCACAAACAACTCAATCAATGTTTTAAAAAGAAGGAATTAAAATGATTTGCTATATCAAATATTATGACATAGTACAGAGTTATACAATTTTATGAAGCTTGACTCTAACTCAAGAACAGAGATATAAATGAACAGAAGAAAGAACACGTGACTAGACCTCTGTGTATACATAGGAACTCGACATAGGATAAAGACAGCACCACAAATAAGTGGGAAAGAATGTGGTTGGTTGTTCACCAAAAAAATCTTTCCCTCAAGGGTGAGTTCCAGGGAGATTAAAGACCTAAACTTGATAGATAGAATAACAGATCTAATAGAATAAATATGAATAAAACTCTCCTTGTGATCTTGGGCAGGGATAGAACTTCATAAACAAAACCCAAACAGCAAACCCATTAGGCAAAATCTGATAAATTTGCTGCACCAAAATTAAAGATTTCTCTTGTCATTTGCAATAACATGAATGGACCTCAAAAGCATTATGAGAAATGAAGTAAGTCAAAGACAAATACCATATAATCTCACTTATATGTGGATTCTTTTTTTTTTAATTTTATTTATTTATTTGACAGAGAGAGAGAGATCACAAGAAGGTAGAGAGGCAGGCGGAGAGAGAGGGGGAAGCAGGCTCCTCGATGAGCAAGGAGCCCAACGTCTGGCTCGATCCCAGGACCCTGAGATCATGACCTGAGCTGAAGGCAAAGGCTTAACCCACTGAGCCACCCAGGTGCCCCTTATATGTGGATTCTAAACCAACAACAAATGCCCACAGATACATAGAAGAAGTTGGTCATAAAATCAGTCATAAAATAAATAAGTCATGGGGATGTCATGTGCCTGGTGACTTACTTATCACTACTGTAGTGCATATGCAAAAGTTGCTAAGAAAGTAGATCTTACAAGTTCTTATCACAAGAAAGAAATATTTTTGTAACTACATAAGGTGACATATTAACTAGACTTATTGTGGAGATCATTTTGCCATTTGTACAAATAATCAAATCTTTATGTTATATCCCTAAAACGTACATGATGTTACATGCCAGTTTTACTAACCTCCGTTTTTAAAAAATAAAATCAAATATTAATAAAGAAATAAATTTTATGTGACAATGCATAAGAATTAAAGATTTCTATTAATTGAAAGGGTGCAGTTCTACTGGGTAACTTAAAACAACAGAAATTTACTGTCTCAGAGTTCTAGAGGCGAAAAGGCTCAAGTCAAGGTGTCAGCAGGACACTCTCCCTCTGGAATCTGTAGGGGAGAATCACCCTTTGCTTCTTCTGGCTTCTGATGGTGGCCAACAACCGTTAGCCTAACTTGGCTTGTAGGGGGATCACTCCAATGTCTGCTTCTACCATCATATGATCATTTTCTCGCTGCATGTCTCTGGCTTCCTCTTCTTAAAAGAACATCAGTCATACTGGATTAGGGCCCCCTCTAAAGACTCCATTTTAAACTTGATTACATCTGCAAAGACCCAATTTCTTTTTTTTTTAAGATTTTATTTATTTATTTGACAGAGAGATCACAACTAGGCAGAGAGAGAGAGAGAGAGGAGGAGGAGGAGGAAGCAGGCTCCCTGCTGAGCAGAGAGCCTGACGTGGGGCTCGATCCCAGGACCCTGAGATCATGACCTGAGCTGAAGGCAGAGGCTTAACCCGCTGAGCCACCCAGGTGCCCCAAAGACCCAATTTCCAAGTCAGGTCCCATTCACAGGACCCAAGGGTTAGGACTTCGACAGATCTTCTTGGAGAACACATTCACCCCCATGGCAGTCTGCCCTCTGGCTTCCCTGAAATTTACATCCTGCCCATGTAAACACATTCACCCCATTCCAACATTCCCAGAAGTCTTAACTCAGTCCAGCAACAGTTCTAAGTCTAAAAATCTCAACTAAATACAATCAACTCAAAAGTCCCAAACCCAATCATCTAAATCTATAAAACAGGCATAAGGGAGACTCTGGGTATAATCTATTCTAGGGCAAAATTCCTCTTCATCACATGTCTCTGCAGACATGTGAAACTAGCAAACAAGTTATCTTCTTCCAAAAACAGCAATGGGCAGCCCCAGAACAGACATTCTTATTCTAAAAGGGAGAGTTTTAAAGGAATAAAAGGACCACCATTCCCAAGCAAGTAAGAAACCCAAAATTCCTATGAATTTCAAGGCCTGAGAATGACCCTCTGTGGCTTCATGCACTGTCCCCTGGGCTTGCAGTGGCAGCCCCTGCCTTTCTGGCCTCTGCTGCTGCGTCTGTAGGTCTCCCCCAGAGCCATTCACCTGTTTCCTTATGGGTAGCACACATTTGTAGTGAGTATCTCTATCAGCTAGCGTCCTGCCTGCAGAGTCCCAGAAGTCTGCCAGTCTTCCTTCGTTTTTGTCCAGTCTCTGTCCCTTTTGGTCCAAACTAGCCATGCTTCTGACGGTATAACATTCTCACAAACCTTGTGAGTCTCCTGTGTGTGTCACAGGGATCTCTGCCACGAGACATGGATGTTACCCACAGATGCTTTTTGGATGACCCCACCTCTATCCCTGGCTTTTGCTCAGATGGACGGATGGATCCATTTGTCGCCTGATCTCAGCAAAATGTTGTCAAGCCACATTCTTGGGGCTTTCTCAATGGTGAATTTCCTAATTGTAGCATCTACATAAGCCAAGAACCTTCCAAACCATCCACCGCTGGCTCATTTACATTTAACAATGTCTTCCTCAAGTCATCTCTTTCCTCTTGGACTTCACTATGAGCAGTAAAGGGAAAAGAGGCTATAGCTTCCACAATTTGCTTAGAAAATCTCCCCAGCAGGGTGCCTGGGTGGCTCAGTGGGTTAAAGCCTCTGCCTTCAGCTCAGGTCATGGTCTCAGGGTCCTGGGATCGAGCCCTGCATGGGGCTCTCTGCTCAGCGAGGAGCCTGCTTCCCCCTCTCTCTCTGCCTGCCTCTCTGCCTACTTGTGATCTCTCTCTCTCTGTCAAATAAATTTAAAAAAAATCTTAAGAAAAGAAAATCTCCCCAGCTAAATATCCTAGTCAAGTTCTGTGTTTTATCGAACAGTAGAGCATAAATCCGCCAAGTTCTCTGCCACTTTATAATAAAAACCGCCTTTGTTCCCATTTCCAGGAACATGTTCCTCATTTCCTTCCGAGGCCTCACCAGCAGCACCATGTTCTAGTGCATTCTGTTCATGATAGAAGCTTTCTCAACTGTGCTCCTCACTTCCCTGCCCGTGCTCCCTAGAATCGCCTTTCATATCCATGTTTCTGTCAATGACGTCCTCAATGCAGGATCGGCTTTCCCTATAATAAGCTTCCAAATTCTCCCAGCCTCTGTGCATGACTCAATCCCAGAGCCATTTCCACATTTTGGGGTATTTGTTACAGCAGCACACCACTCTCCCATGCCAAAATCCACATGACTTTCCTGGGGCGTTCATGATATAGTTCCACAAACTGGGGAATTTATTCTGTCACCGTTCTGGAGGCTGGAAGCCTCAAGTCAGGGTGTCAGCAGTGCCATGCTCTCCCTCTGAAGGGTAGGAAGGAATTCTCCCTGGCCTCTTCCAGCTTCTGAGGGCTCCAGGCACTCCTTGGCTACGGATACAGAACTCCAATCTTTTCTTCTGTCTGTAAATGGCCTTCTTTATGTCCTCTCCAGTCACTGGACTTATAGCGTAGACCAAATCCAGGATTATTCCATCCTGAGGTCCTTAACTAATTACGTCTGCAGAGACCTTATTTCCAAACAAGGTCACATTCTGAGGTTCCTAGTAGACAAGAATTCTTGAAAGACACTAGTCAATGGACTAAAGGTGCTATGGACAAAATTAACATACAAATGACAACTGATAGAAAATATTTTAAAGTCTAAAATCGTTAAAGATTACTATCTATAACGTGACCCAAAACTGCAAATCAATAAAATAAAATCCTATAGAAGAACACACAAAGGATATGAATAGGTGATCCATAAAAGCAGAAACCCAAATGAATAAAATGTTAATTCAGCCTCGTTTCTCAGCATATGAGAAATCCAAATTAAAACAAGGAAATTCTACTTTATGCCCATAATACTGACATGAAAAATTAGGTTAGGTAATACCAAAGGCTGGCAAGACTATAGAGAAAGTGGGAACCTTACATAATCTATATTGATTTCTTATCCGGCTCAGAGAGAAGCAACAGGGGCTGCATTTCCTGGTCCAACTACTTCTCTGACCTCGTCTCCAACCACCCTCTGCTCCCTCTCTCTGCTGTCATCCAGCAGCCTTCATGCTGCGCCTCTAACAGGCCGAACACACTTAGACCCCAGGGCCTTGGCACTTGTTCCTTCTGCCTGGAGAGTGTTTACCACACTCAACTAGAATGGCTAGGTCCCTCATTTTTTTTGAAGTCTCTGTTAAATTTCATCTTTTGGGGGAGACCCCCTTGACCACTCTCGTAACACAGGATAGAGTTGCCCCCCACTTTTTCTTGCTTTTTCTCCTCCACAGCGACACCTCTTTGGTATCTTTTATACTTTGCTGGTTTGTCTATCTATTAGCTATGTCTCTCTACTAGAATAAACACTCAGTTTTGCTCACTGCTGCATCCCGCCCACCCAGACTAAAACAGTGCCTGACGTATTAGGTGCTCAATAAACATGTGGCATGAAAAGTGAACTCCTACTATTTGCCAAATGACTACTGTGTACTGAGTGCTTTCATTGAATTATCTCATTTAATCCTCACAACAACTCTGAGTGTTAGCTGTTATCACTTCCGTTTTACTGACTTGCAGACAGAGGCTCAGAGGGTTAGCCAGCCAATGGGAGATCACGCAGCTAGCAAACGACTGAGCTGGGGCTTGAGCCTGGCCGGGCTGATTCTAAAACCCATGTTCTTAAGCGCTTTGCTGTAGGTCCTGCCAATCACCTCCAGAGTTCATAAATCTCAGGTGGCAGCCACAAACATGCATGGCTCAGATATCCTGCTGCAAGGACCACAGCTACCATTCCTCCAGATCCGAAACCACATGAGTGCTGAGGCCACACTTCCCCCAGCTCTTTCCAGTCAGTGACTAAGCATGGCTGGTATTAGTGTGGCCTTCTCCCAATGGTAACTCCGGCTGGAGACGCTCCCTCAGCCTGGCCATTGCCTTCTCAGACCCATGCTGGCGCTCAGATTCTTCCTACCCAGTCCCCCACCCTTCCCCCTTTTCTTTTACAGAGTCAAATACAGATGGAGGTCTGAAGACTCTCCCTGCCTAATCCTGCTTCCTCACTTTTGTCCTGCACAGGCTTTCCCTCAATAAAGCTTTTGCACCTCTAATCCCATGTTGGCTTCTGCTTCTTCAAGGTCCTACTCTAACACACTCCCGGGGACAACCAGGAGTTGGCCAGCCCGGCACCTATGCACACGCCCCATGACCCAGCAATTGCACTCGTATATAACACACTCAACAGAAATGCACATATACTGTCACCAAAAGACATGAGCGCTAGTGCACCTAGCAACGCTGTTTATAATAGCTCAAGACTGGAAACCACACAAATACCCTATCAACGGGCAGACAGTAAAGAAAGCACGGTCTGGTCACACCATAGCATGTCACACAGCAAGGAGGACAAACAGTGTACAATCCTCCCACATGGAGGAAGCTTACAAACACAAGATGTCATGAGACCATGAGGCTGCATTGATGTAAAGCCCGAAACCAAGCACAGCTAATTTATGGTGTCAGAAGTCAGGACAGCGGTTGCCCTTGTGGGGAGGAGTGGAGACTGGCTGGAGCACAACAGGGATTTCTGGGGTGCTGGTGATGTTCTCTTTCTTGACCTGGATAGCAATTATGAGGTGGCTTAGATGACTTTTTGAGAATTCACTACATATGATATGTATGTTTTTTCCATGTTACACCACCACAACCACAACAACAGCAACATCTATATATATTTATATTATATTATATTTATATTTATATAAATAGAAGAGCAGACCACTACTGAACACCACCAACCAGAAAGGCAAAATCACAAGCCAACTGCTAAGCTCTAACCCTGTTCCCTATTCCTATCAGGGCTCCACCATCCCACGGTCTCTGTCGCACAAATACTCCCTCTCCCTTACCCTCGTGACCAGTCTGCCACTATGTCCTGCTGGTTCTTCCATTACAGTGTCTGCCAGTTTCGATCAGTTTCTTGCGTGCCTGCTGTCACAGCTCCACTTGATGACTGGACTTGGCAAAAGTTAGCTGCTAACTAGTCTCCCAGCCAGGGCAGGGATGAGAGTGAGGCCAGCGAGCACTTGGGGGCAAAATTTGAGAAGGCTTCATTCTCAGAGGCTTGCAAGCATGGAGCTGACAGCTGAGGGTGACAATTCTTTAAATTCTGCATCCAGGCGCCTATCTTGGTTCACATCAGTCCCTGCTCCATGACGCTGGGTTACTCTTCGAGCTTTCATCATGTCCCTCACCTGCACGAGGACTGACTATTGTCCCCTCTGTCCCCTCTGGACTGACCAAATTAAGGATGGCCCTGGGAAGGTCATATCATCTCCCTTAGCCTCAGTTCTGTTTTCTTTTCTTTTCTTTTCTTTTTTATGTGTACAGCGAGGGGACTGGGCCCAGGAATGGCAAATCGATTTACTTTGAACACCAGCTCCAATCAGTTGTCACAGCTAGCTGTCTTGAGCGGCGGGTTGAGAAAGCTACTGAGGACAAGTTCATATTCATTAGAGAAACGTGCTATGATCAGTTACTGTTCCTCGCCCTGGCTGAGAAAGAGGGCAGCCTTAATACACATACCTGGTATTTGCCTTAAGTAACGAAAGCCAGATTCTTTATCCTGGCCTTCTAGACCCTCCAAATTCAGTCTTATCTTATAGAACGGTCCTGTTCCCCAGGAAATCAAGTCTGAACCATTCAGCCGGTTTCAAATAAAGTAAGTAGGAGTGAAATGGGACAGTGCCACCGGGCTGGGAGCGGCCCCATCACTCTCAGGGCCGCTCAGGCAGAGCCCCCTTGGAGGGAGTCAGTCCATGGGCGCCTCCTGGGCTCAGCCCTATTTCCAGAACCCAATTCCAGAAGACTGTCCTGAACTCCCTACAGAGGACTGATTTATGTTCTGGCTAAGTGAAGAGGAACCCAAAATATTGTGCCCATTTGTCTGCTCTGTGGATGGTTAGATGGATCATCTCTAGCGCACCCAGGTGCGGCCGCTGGAAGGCAGGTATGTATAAATGTAATACAATGAGATCGGGGCTCTGCTTGGGCCAAAGTGCCAGGAGACAGAGCAGAGGCGGTTAATTCTCCACAGTGAAGCACGGCTGGCTTCTCAGGCGAGGTGACTGGGGTGGGTCTTAAAGGACAAGGGCTGGCCTAGCAGAGCGGAAAGAGGAGGGGACGCTTGCTCCAAAGGATGTATGAAGGAACTCGACTTAGTATCGAGCATGTACTGGAGCCTGAATCCCAAGGGAGCCAACCCGTGTGTCATTTTGCAGACCCTGACGTCGTTTTGCAGGCTTGGGGCAGGGTGCGGGGCAGCAATCTTTACTCTGCCTTCACCAACCAGGTGGTATTTCCAGGAGCTCCCTAGGGAAAGTCAGACCCTCTCTTGGGGACATTCCTAACACCCCTTGCCCAGGGTGGACCCACTTAGGGAAAATCACGGTAGGTGAAGCAGTAGGAAGGTAAAAAGGTCCTGGTAGAAGAGAATGAGCCAGACATTGCTATATTCCTTTCCCGTGGACATGCCCAGCGAGTGCTCCTGCATGGTCTGTTTCCTGCGGAGCTCATCATCCCCCATCTGCTCATGGGCGCACTCCTGTCTTCACTCCATGGTGAAGCCCAGGGGAGGCAAGCATGATGACATGAACAATGGGGAGTAACTTCCTGAGGCTGTGAGACTGGGCACACCCCATGCTCGACTCATCCCGCTCCCAATGAGCGAATCAAATAACCTGATTCTGGATTCAGTGAGGTTATTTGGAAGAACTTGGACACTCTGTGGAGACAATGTGTGAGCGCAAAAGGCAAGAGGGATAGACAGGGCTGGATGAAGGAGGGGAGAGGCATAAAGTGCCTTTTCTCTCCCCATCCAAGAATTCTTCCCACCAACTCTTCACCCCCAATGCATACCTACAGGCACCCTTCAAAGCCCCCCTCCTCCATGGAGCCCTCCCTGACAGCTCCAGTAAGAAGTACCTAAAGTACAACCAAGTTGAGGGCCACGACATCTAGACTATTGTCTTAGGAAGCAGGACCATGCAAAGGAATTGCCAAGGGCTTTGGAAGGCTACATCTGATTTCCAATTTGATTTCCAAAGATTTTCCAATTATTCTGCCTCAACTAGGTTGGGTGACCTCAGGCGAGACACACACTCATCCTTTATGAGCACAATTTTCTCTTCTACTAAGTGAGAAGTGATCACAGTACCTACCTCCCCATGCTGAGAGGATTAAATAAGATGTTTGCAAAGCCCCAGAACTTACTAGATGCTTGAAAAATGTATTTTTCTTGCAACATGCTTCATTTTCAAGAGCACACCTCATCTAGGTTGTACGCTCCAGGAGGAAAGTTTAGCACAATGAGCACAATGCCCAGCATGTGAACAGCTCCCTTAGAAAAAGGGAGGTTTCGAAAGGAGGCCAGGAGGCAGAACCCTGAGAAGAGCGCTTCGCCCTTCCCCCCATCCAGGAAGCCGGGTTACATCCTTCTCATCTAGTTGTAAAGCGCCTGTGTTCATTATTTTAACAGTTATTCGTGATCAAACGATTTGGTGTTAATGTGGATCTAATGTATAAATCCATATGGGTCCCACAGTTATTTAGCATTAATTAAATGAGGCCATTATAAGGCTGGGATTCCACTGGGTTTATTGTGCTGAGCAATTAATGGCAGGAGCCTCTTGGCCATTCTGTTTTCCTGTGCTCTTGCCTTGTCCCTTGTCCCTCCAGAGGGCACGGTTGGAGCAGGAGTGCAGCCTCCCTGGGTGCAAAGCTGTGCACACAGGAGGACCCTGGCTGGGGGTGCAGAGAAATGATGGACAGGTGGGGAGTTCAGAGGCGGCCCAGTCTTGCCCATGAGAAGTTGACGTTTCATTAAAAAACAAATAAATAAAAATAAGGGCTATGGGGCAGAGCACTGGCCTGGGAATCAGAAGAACAAGCTTTTAGTCGTGCTCTGGGGCTGCTGAATGGCTATGCTACCTTATGCAACACACTGGCCCTCTCTGTTCTTTATCAGTTCATTACGTTCTATCTGGCCAAGCCAAGATCACTGCTTCTGCCTGGAATGTATCCCTTCCATTCTCCCATGGAGGCTTCATTCCATCTTTCGTTCCCCTTCAAGAGGTCTCCTGACCACCCAGTCCCGACCACCGTATCTTCTCTGCTTTATTTTCTTCATGAGACTTCAACAGCATCTAAATTATCTCTGGATTTGCACTCCCCTGTCCGTTTGTGGATTATCTCTGTCTCTTCCTAGTTTAAGTTCCACAACCAACGACTTCATGTGCCTTTTCATCACTTTAACACCCATTTCCACAACGGTACCTGTTATGTCTATGCCACGTGTTCCTGTCACATGGTAGGGGCTCAAAAAATAATCTGTCCATTGAAGGAAAAACTGGGTCATCACCAAAACCTTGACATCTGTACCCAGAAAGTAAGGGTGGTGTGGGGCACAGACAGAGCTGGGTGTTAGAAGGGCCACTGGGATGAGCCCTGGGTGGGGCAGAGCAAAGCCAGCCTGGAGAAGAGGGAAGGATGGATGTCATCTTGAGCAGAAGTTAGGAGCCACAATGGCGGAGAGCTCCAAGTCTTAGCAGCTGCTACCCCTTCGGGCTTCCAGCCAAGACCATTTGGTGAGACTATATTAATAACTGCAATACAAGAATCCCTTACGAGCTGGAACAGTTTCCCTTCCAGAGCCCCACCATGCATAGCTCTTCCCATTATTCCCTGCCATCCCCTTGATACAGGGTGGGGGGGCGGGGATCTCTCATGCTGTTTTCACTTACAGAATTAATAACACTAATTGTGAATCTGAATACTACTTTCCAGTTTCCAGAACACACTTTCTTATACAAGAATCCCGGTATCTAGCCTACCCCCATTTTGCAGAGGAGAAGACTCAGAGAGGTAAAGTGACTTGCCCAAAGGCACTCACGGACTAGTAGCCTGGAACACTCAAACACAAAACTCAAAAATTTTCCACAACCCAATGGCCCATTTTGCAGATAAGGAAACTGAGGCAGAGAGTACGTGGCTAGATCATGACACACTTGGGGGGGGGGCGCTAAGTTACTCAAAGGGGGAGGGGGAGGCATGATGGGCACAGGGAGAAGAGGACAGTCTCCCTTCCAGACCTGAGCATGGAGATGGAGATCCTCCCGAGTGAAGTATTTTCATTAAGCTAGTTGAGGGAGAGAGAGTCCAAGAAACATGGTATTACAGAATCCTAGGACTGCAAAAAGATGATGGGGATGTCTTGTTTCTTTAACGTTTAAATTAAGACTGATAGAGGTCTCAGTTCCCTATGCTAATAAGCTCTTTGGTTTATCATCGTAGTTTCTGAAGCGAAAGCATGGTGCCATACACAAAGTGGGCCGGTGAATTCTGATGCGGGTCAGCCGCTGAGTGTGGACGTCTCAGATAGATCAGGTGCAGCAAGTCAAACAGCCTTTGCCACTGGGCTGCAGAGCTGGGAATTGCCAGAGTGGTGGGCACTGTGGGTGGTAAATCGGAGAATATAATTCCATCTCAGGGGGGTACCACTGCTGCCAACTGTTGCCATGTGGGCATGCAGGCCCTGTTACCAATTCTTCCAATTTTTGAAGAAAAGCCAGAAATGTGGCTCTGTTGGGAAGTCTAGAATTTTAAATGTTGGCATTTAAATTTAAAGCACTGTGTGGGCCAAACAAAATATATCTAACAATAAGCTTCTATCCATTGTCCCTCAGTGTGACACTTGGAGCTCAATGACTAAATTAAATCTGTTCAAACCCTTCCTTATGGAGATGGGGCAGCTCCAAGAGATAAGCCATGTTCCTGAGGTCACAAACACTTCGGAGCCGGGCTTAGACCCCGGGCCTCCGGATTTCCAATCTGATTCTCAAACTGTTGAGCCAGAGCTCAGATCAAGAAGAACAACCTGTGCATAAGGGCCCAGCAGGTTTGGAGACACATCTCTACGTGGTTTGATGTCCTAAATCGACACATTGCCTCCAGCCACGCCCTGACCCAGGAGTCAGGGTTCATCCTCCTCCCACTTAGACTTGAAGGTCTGGCCCACCGTAGAGGCACACACAGGCAGCACCCCCTGACCTCCCTCCATCCAGAACTTGAAAAGGGTCATTCCCTCCCTAGTGCCCCATTTAGAATGCAGCACCGTGGCCCAAGCCAGCTGTCACTTAGGCACTTACAGGCAGAACCGCGGAAAAACCAAACCACTGTTATTACACTTAATAACCAGTTTCCACATCATCAACTCATTGGAGTCTGACAAGCGCTGTTAGGGTGTCAGCTTCCTTGGCCTAACAAGTCAGCACTAGCGGGGGGCACCAGGCGGGGTTGGGCGCTAGCCTCCAGGAGTTATTCCGTCCCCCGCCTGCCCTGTGTAGAGGACACCCACCCAAGGGCAGCCTGAGGCTCAGTGCTGCCCTCCACAACCCCCACTTCACCAATGCGCTCAGGATCTCAGCAGATGCACCAACAATGCCCAGGGTCTGGAGCAAGGCCAGAACCCCAGAGAAAGGGGCTCTGGAACCTGACCGGTATCTGAACAGGAGAAAACAGCCCAGCTTGGGAGAGTGGGGCCAAAGGGTCTGAAGAAAGTCCAGAACTGGGATAACTGGGTTGGGATTCTGGTTCTGCTGTATGACCTTGGGTGAGTTACTTTCAACTTTCTGAGCCCCAGTTTTCCCCCTTTTGTGAGATGGTACCTCAAAGGCTTCTTACAAGGATCAGTTGAAATGTATGCAGAATGCCCAGCATGTCTATCCCCAGTAAATGGCAGGTATTGATAGGCTATTATTGGAGGGAAATCTAGAAAGGCTAGGGGTCCTGAGGGGGAGTCAGGGACAAGGGCAGGGACTCTTAGGAAATAAGACCACTGGGAAATGCTTCTGAACTGGTCTACTATACTGGGTAGGGGAGATCTTTCAGAGCTGTGATTAAAATGGCAAGTAATAATAAAACCTAAGATAAGAAAACTCAAAGAGGTTAATTACTTGCCAAAGGTAATCGAGCAAGCAAATGGCGAAATCGGGCTTGGAGACCAGACAGTGAGACTACAATTGACATCTTAGCCATCCTGGCCCTTCCTCTCTCTCTGGTCCCCTCCCAGCTCTGGTATCTGGGCAGAGACGCTGTGAGGGTGGGGGTGCGGGGAAGGCAGGGGGAGGGCCAGGCTAGAGTTATCCAGGGTCTTGAGGTGCTACCCCCAGACTGTTCTCTACCCAAACAGCAACCATCCTGGAGGTGTAGAGAGCAATCAGGAATGGAGGCCAGGGTAAAGGCCTCCAGAATGCAATGATCCTTCTTGTAGCTCTGCTCGGAGGCGGCGTGAATCACGCCTTGTGTGGAGCCAGCCAAAGCGGTAGTCCCAATCCAGAGGCCTGGAGGGCAAAGGACAAGCCCCCTTCCCAAACCCGGCACACCAGCTACGGGCTCCTCCAGCTACCCTTCTGCGGCGCGGGACTGAGGCAGTGCGGTGCTGCCATCTTTTGGCCGCATGCTGCACTACACCCCCCACCACTGCACAGTGGGGCGAACCCAGGCGGAGCCCGAAGCGGCCCCCAGGGGAGCCACAGCCTGCGTTTCCTGCCCAGCTTGTGCCTGGAGGGATCCACCTCTGTGAGCCCTGGCAGGGCGGCCCCTCATCAGTGGACACGGTCCAAGATTCCAGTCCACTCCAAGCGACCAGCGAGGGGCCCTCTGCCCTTGGAGAGGTTGCCCCTCCCCAACCCGCTTCCACATTCCTGGTCCAGTGCTGGCACCACATGGCAGGGACAGGGGAAAGGTGAGTGGGAACCAGTGCACATCCCAGACCAGGGCAGTGGTTCACTGCCAGCTTTGGCCTGAGCCTAGATTCCCAAAGTACCAGGAGCTGTTATCCCTGAGAGGAGGGATTGTGGGTTGGATGTTTTTGTCAGTTTGTTTGCCTATTTATTTTGTGTTTATTTCTTTTTTTCTTTATGCTTAATTGGAATTTTATGTTTTTCTACGATGACTGAGTAAGACTCAAGAAATAATGTAATATGCTTATGAATTTATCTGAAAGCAAATTTGCTTTGCAGTAAAGACGCAATAATTCTAGAGCAAAAAGGGACCTTTTTCCAAACTCTTTTCTTTCATGGATAAAGAAAATGAGCTCGAGATAGGTGACTCTCCCAAGGTCACACCGCTAGTGAGTGGAGAGATGAACTAGAACATCCCTCTCAACACAGGATTTTTCCCCTTAGGGAGCAGACTGGGCTTCCCAGACCCTCCAGCCAGCGTAGCATCCTCTATTAGTCACCTGTCTGTCCTTCTGTTTATTGTCTGTCTCTCCCATGTCAGCTTCATGGGGCTGGGAACCTCACCTGTATTGTTCATTAACGTATTCCCAGGGTCTCTTATAGTGCATGGTATGTGGCACACATCCCATAAATACATGTTCAATCAGGGAAGGAGTTAATCAGGGAAGGCTTCCGGAAGGAAGTGAGTTATACACCCATTTTTGTAAAGATAGTGGTAATAAGCCACCAAAGAAGACTGGACACATTCCAGGAGTTGGAGGCTGGCCTACAACTGATACCCGGAACTAGGTGTTTCTCAAATACTTGTAGGAGAAGTGAGTGGCATGGATTCCCCCCCCCCATCCATATATGTGCCTGAACTAGGATTCCTTTGTTCATCCTGGGAATTGGGGACAGAAGCCCGAAAGGGATCCTCTCTGGGACCAGGAAGGACCCACTAAGAACAAAAGCCTCAGGGCAGCCTAGCTGCGTCTGATGGGACCCAACTGGGCCTGGTTAGAGCTGACCGTGCTGGACAGCGTCTGGCCATGTCTGGATGAGTGGACCTGGCTGAGCCGGGCTGAGCTGGCAACATTCCCCTTGCTTCTGCATTTAGCAGCGCCTAGCACCTGTCATCTCAGCCTGGTCTCCCAGGGCTCTAGTCTGGAGACATATGCAGGGAGGGGATGGAGGAGGAATCCAGAAATTCTGAGGCCAAGGGGAAACATGAGGGGTCCAAATTTATGCAAGGTCTTGTTTTTAGGGCCCCTTATAATATCACTATTAGTTTAGGAACATAGAAGGCATTAAGATGTAATGATCATGTTGAAATATAGAAGCCATTTACTGTGTTTCAGTGCAGATATCAAAGTCTGAGAGAGGAAAATGGGAAATTTTCAACAGAGGGAAATGGACATTTCCCAAAGGAAAAATTCTTCTTTTAATTTTCCTGGAAAAGTCCCTAAAAGGTTCTTAGGAAAAGTTTTATTTTTCCTAGAATGTTACATAACGCCATTGGGACCAGGAGGTCAGAAGCTGTGTGCAAGCCCCTCCTCAGAAAGGAGACATGCACTAATTGAGCACCTGCTGTGTGCCAGTCTCTGCACTAGGCTCATTGTGTGCATGGTAGTAGACTGATGAAAATGGAGCAACCTGTAGATCACAGGCAGCCTGTGGCTAGATAGACTCTGCCACCTGACAGCATTTGCTTAAACACATGGGAGACAGGATCCCTCCCTCAGCCTTAGCCTCTGCTTCTGCCAGGCATGTCCCAGTCACAGGGAGGGCCACTGGTCCATTCTTATTTGGAAAGCAGGGTGTACCTGCTACCGTGGGGCCTTGCCACTCCCCTCCCTAAACACAGCACTTCTTGACGTGCCCTGAACAGAGCTCTGCCCTGCCTTGGGCTGATTTACATTTCAAAACCCTTCGGCACCAAAACCTAGAGATGGGGGTGCCAGTGAGGGCCCCTTTGGAGAACTGGGGCCAGGTTTAATTCTTTATTCTTTCTGGATTCAACAGAAAGTGAGAGAGGAAGAAAAAAGAAAGATGGAGAAATAAAGAGGTAGGTAAAAAGGAGACAGATGAAAAACAGGAGAGAGTGTGACAAAGCAGGAGGGAAAGGAAAGGCTACAAGGCAGAGGAAGGAAAGAAAGAGACAAAGGGAGAGAGCCCCAGTGGAAGGACCAGGGAGGAGGGAGAAGGCGCCATCTCTCAAGGCGTTTCCACCCTCCCTGCAGGAACAGCTAAGAAATGGGAGGCAGGAAGAGGAAGCAGAGACCGGCAAAGTCACCAGGTAACCTTGGAGACAAGAGCAGGGAGATGGGTGCAGGGAGGGGCGTCACAGGAGGGAAAGAGGGAGGGGAGGAGTGGGGGAGCCAGGCTGGAGACCAGCAACAGGTCCAGTGTCCACAGGGAGAGGGGTAAGGTGGGGGGCAGGGGCCCAGGCATGTGACTCAGAGGAGCTAGGGGAGGGGGCACAAAAAATTCCAGGAACAAACCTAAAGAGGCCTGAGAAGTCGAATAAAGAGAGAGTTTTGACTGAGAATCAATTTAGGGAAGAAAGAGCAGGGAGTTTCGAGCAGCGATAACAGGAACCATTGGAGCTGAGGCCAGGAGGCAGGAGCTAACCCAGATGGCCCACTGATTCAAGGCGGGGGTGGGGGGATGTTGGCACTGGGCAGAGGGGCAAAAGGACCCTGGTTTCTGACCCTTTCCCTGGAGAGGTAGCCTTGTATGATCCAGCCCCAGCTGGGGACCTAGGGTTCTGAATCCCAACTGGTGGGCTGGTGAGACCATTGCATTCACTTGTGTCACAAATTCTTGCTGAGCTCCCACTATGTGCAAGGTACCTTGGGGGACAAAGGAGCCATTAGTTAAACTAGGTCTTCAAACCACATATAGGCTAATAGAGAAAATAACATATGTGCACAAATAACAAGATGACAATGACATGGAGGGACTCCTGGAGCACTCACTGGCAGCTGGAGGCATCAGAGAAAGCCTCCCCTGGGGCTTACACTTGAGCCAAGCACAGAAGGCTGGGAAGGGCTGAAAGAAGGGGAAAGAAAGGCTTGTCTGGTGGACAATGGCAGGACCCTCAGCAGAAGGCAGGAAAAGCCAGCCTGGTTCCTGGGTCTGCTACTGAGCAGCTGTGTGTTCTTGGGCATGTTACCTAACCTTCCTGAGCCTCTCTTTCCCCACCTGGCAGAACTGTTTAAGAACTGTAGAAAATATCTGGGGCGCCTGGGTGGCTCAGTTGGTTAAGCATTTGCCTTCAGCTCAGGTCATGATCTAAGAGTCCTGGGATTGAGCCCCACATCAGGTTCCCTGCTCATTGGGGAGCCTGCTTCTCCCTCTCCCTCTGCCTGCCACTCCCCCTGCTTGTGCTCGCTCTCTCTTTCTCTCTGTGTCAAATAAGTAAATAAAATCTTTTTAAAATTTGTTTAAAAAAAACAAATCTGTGTAGTGTCTGACACAGAGTAGGTGGTCAATAAAGGGTTGCTATTATCATTGTAAAGAAGGAAATGAAAACATGAAGCTAGAAGCCAAGAAAGTGGGTAGAGATGGGCTGGAAAGGCAGGTTGGGGCTGTGAATGCCAGGAATGAAGACACTAGGTTGACAGAGAGGATGGGGCTGCAGACCCACCTGGCCCTCAGGAGAAGTTGTGAGCAACAGGTGAGGGAGTGTTCCCCAAAAAGCAGTGTGCAAAGTCCTGGTTGTGGTCTGATACAGAGCTGGGTGGCTTCTCTTTACGAGTAAAAAAGAGCCGTTGAGAGTGTGGTGATTTTAAAATACGCCCACCATTCCTTCTGACACTCCTACCTTCAAAAAATGAAACTAACTCCCCTCCACTTGAGTGTGGCCAGACATAGTGACTCGCTCCTATCAACAAAATAAAATGTTGTGGGAGTGACCACGTGACTTTTGATCCAAGGCCATAAGAGGCACCGCAGCTTACCCTTTGCTCTCTCCTGGATCATGCACTCTGAGGGTTGTCATGTTGTGAGGACGCTCAAGCAGTTCCTTGAAGCACTAGCTTGTGAGCCGCATGAGTGCGCCATCTTGGAAGTGGGTCCTCTGGCTACGGTCAAGCCTCCAGATGACACCGCCCCAGCTGACATCTTGACTGCAGCCTCAGGACAGGCCTTGGCTGAACCCAGCCAGTTAAGCCACTCCTGAGTTCCTGACCCGCAGAGACTGCATCAAATAATCAATAATAAATAAGGCGCGCCTGGCTGGCTCCGCCGGTTAAGCATCTGACTTCGGCTCTGGTCATGACCTCTGGGTCCTTGGATTGAGCTCTGCATTAGGCTCCCTGCTCAGCAGGGATCTGCTTCTCCCTGTCACTCTCCCTCTTGCGCTCCCTCTCTCTTACTCTCTCTTTCATTCTCTCTCAAATAAAATCTTTTAAAAATAAATAAAGTATTGTCTTAAGCTACTAAAGTATGTGGCAATTTGTTATGCAGCAGTGGATAGCTAATACAGGGTCTTGTGGTTGGGTCTAGAGCCCTATAGGCCTTGCTTATAAATGGCTGAGCTCCATAAGTGCCCACCACAGGGAGGCTAAGGGGGTGACCCAGAGACACCGACGCCATCAGCAGGTCTGGCTGCAGATGGAGTTCGGAATGACGCGCAGGCCAAGCTAGCTGTGGAGGGCATGGGCAGGTCTGGATTGCCCTGCATTCCCAGGAAGGGCAGCGGAACGGAATAGGTCCACATCATCCTGGGCTCTGTCCACATTGATGCAGCTGTGTGTGCCTTGCCTGGGCCAGCAGGCGGGACAGGGTAGAAGTGAGAACAAGGTGGTGCTCACCTGACCTAGCCTCGTGGCTCAGTCCACCACTTACTATCTGGTTAATGACCTTGAGTCTCTGCCTCAGTTCCCCATTTGCAAAATGGGAATAGTAGGTCTGTTTTGTGTGGTATCATCCTCACGGTGTGGCATAAAGCCATGGCACGTGGGAGTCAGATGAAAAATAAATACACAAAACACCAAGCACCAGGTTGAAACTCCATAAACGTCGGAACACCAGGCCCTGCAGCCAGGAGAGCAGGTCTAGCGGGGGATTTCCCATCTTCCATCACTTCCTGACACTCGAATTGCCCATTTTCTTTAGGGTCTGAATTAATGGGCCAGGGCAGCTTGAAAGGTTGGGAGCGGAGAGGACATTGGTCATTCCTGTCCCATAACTCTCCTTAACTCGTTGAGGACTTGTTTACAGAGCACATGGTGGCCTGGACTTTGTGTCTTTCTCATTCGCTGAGGCTCCTCTGCTCTGCTAAGCTCTACAAACCCCAGTCTCCTCATCTGGGAAATGGAGACAAAACACCATCAAGTCCACAACATTGTAGTGAGAATTACATGAGATCCCAGGCGAGCAGTTCTGGTGGTCTCTCCTTAAATGTTCAGGAGCCACTAAACATGCTATCCCTACAGTCTTTCAGCAGAGGCAGCTGTCTGTGGGAAGCCGGTACCCTTTCAGCCCTAAACCTCTGGGAGATGGAGAGCTGCACCATAGCCCGGGGTCCGGCGAGCAGCTCCTGGTCACGTCCTCCCCACCTAGTCCTCGAGAGCCAGGCTGAAGCTCCAGCCACAGAGAAGACCAAGCTGCCAAGTGGCCCTAGTCACCACCTTGAACTCTGAGCCCTGTTCTCCCTGCTGTGAGTGCCACCTGGCCAGCCCAGACAGCCCTGGAAAGGACGTGGAGCCAGGCCATGTCTCCAGCAGAGATGGTGCCTCGTGGCGACTCAGCTCCACCAGGCCAGAGCCCTCCAATCAGAAGAGGAGTCTCTCTGCACCTCAGTCTCGACTGCTCCGAAACAAAGCCAGAGAGGCAGGAGGGGTGACGAGAATGGTGAACCCTCTCCTTCCACCAAGCCCAGAGAAGAAAGAGAAGGGGCTGGCATCACCCATATACCTTCTGGGAAGCGTGGAGACAGGATTTGTTAGGACACCTCCTCTGGGATCCGACACAGCCTTCCTACCCTCTGGCCAAGAACACCCCTTGGCCACCTCCCACCCAGATCCCAAAGGCGGCTTGCTGTAACGAGAAAGGGCTGAGCCCAGGAAGGAGTGACGACTTCCGGCCAAGCATCCACAGTGGGGAGAAGAGACCCTTCAGGGCCAAGCTGGCATGTGGTTCTAAGGAAGAGGGACTAGGGTGCAGGCTGTAGGACCCAGAATTCGACTCACCATGGGTTTTGACCATCCCCCACCTGCCCATACCCACCTGGGCAGCCTCTGCAGGCAGTTCCGAGAACCCAGCTTCCCCGCTGCCCTGTCCTACCCTCCCCTGTCCTACCCACCCCAGAATCAATGCAATCCCCTAAAAGCTCATAACTTGGAGGTAATTATAAGAAGCATCAATTACCCGGCAATGTGGATTTCATGAATTCAATTAATTTGCATGGCGATCGATACAGGCGGGTTCGCTAGGGTCCCCGGGGGAAGTTAGGACATTGTTCTGCACACTATTGATTTTACAATGTAAAACAAAACCTCTCTCCCTGAATTCATAGATGCCCATTCAGCCATATTAACTTTCAGATCATTTATTTTTGTATGTCTTTCAACTCTGTTTGTTGCTATCACACAAATGCAGAGTATTACATTGTAGGGAATAATTGAATCAATACACTCATGCTACGCCAGTCCCCCCTGACTCAAAGAAGAGATGCTGGTTGGCGAGCTGCCGTTCTTCATATTCCCGTCCTCTGCTGTCCCCAGCCGTCCCCTCACCCCCGTCAAACACTCCCTCTCCTAACCAGGCCACTCCCCCACTCCATCAAATTTATCTGCCTGATTCAAGAAAGGCTTGGAACACAGCTGGAGGGATGTGGTTAGACAACAGGAAGAACTTTTCTGGTGGTAGATGGCAGCTCAAGAAGGTCTGAAGAGAACAGAGGACGTCTGCTTCCAAAGGATCTTCAGAACCAAAAGGATCCAAGGACGATAGTTTAAGTCAGAGGTATGGACCCAATAACCTCTCAGTGAGCCTTGTCTTTGCCTCTCAGAGGAAAGGCATGTGTCTCCTGGGCTGGGGTAAGAGTGTTCCTTGTCCTCTTTCGGAAGCAATGAGGTGAAAGAGACAGCATCTCCCAAAAGTTAACCCTCTTCTCTTGGAGAAGGCCGAGTTTAATACGAGGAATGGTCCTTGAAAAAGTGAGGGGCTCGCAGACCTTCCTCCTGTGCTCCCCAGATTGGGTGCCCTCGGCCCTGCTCTATTCCTGAGGCCCCGACCCCTCCCTACCCAGCCAGCCAACCTCCCCAGGACGCCCTGAAAGAGGCCAGGCTCTGCTCTCAGCAGCATCCCAGAAACTCCTGGGCACACGTATGCACACAGACCCACGGCAGGCTAGGTACAAGGCTGGGGCCTGCAACCCAGCCACGCCCCCAGGAGAGCATGAGCTAGGGTTTCTCTGCTTCCCCCAACCAAGCCCCAACTCAGCAAATCACCCTGGACACCCCTGTCTGGAGAAGGAGAGAAGGCTTTTTTTTAATTTGCCTCTGCCCCCCACCCCCTGTCAGGATATTAGACAGCTAAACGCCCAGCGCCTGTTTCCTTCAGATAACCAGTTCCTGATGAGCCCCCTAATTGTCCCCGGAATCTCAGCGCCAGTGTATAGAGTAGGTCATTTAACCAACGGTACACACAACTAAATAAAAATCCATTTTCCAAGAGAAAATTCTATTCTTATCAGAGTTTTGCAAGAGGGTTGCAAGCGGCCCATGTTAATTGAAGCTTTGATGTTTGTAGGAGGAGGCTTCTAATCAACGCCACAAAGGAGGCTGATTCACTGCAGTGGGCCCCTCAGCCGAGGACCGGGCTCTGGGGAGCCAATGATGGGAGGCAGGGGACAGGACAGAGGGCTCAGGCCAGTCGCTGGATGCCATGGGGCCCAGCCACTGGGCCAGGCCTGGAGCCAGACCCAAAGCCGTCAGGGAGGCAGGCAGCTAGGCCGGGCAGGCCTCTGACCCTGGAGGTGAGCAGATCCCAGGGTCAGACAAGCCTGGGACAGGAGCCACCTTGTGATTTGCTCAGTGCCTGGCCTTAGGCAAGTCACTTGACATTTCTGAGCCTCAGTTTCTCCCCTGGATGGCGAGAACACTCTTGACCTACCCTGAAAACTCATTTGATGATGACTGAATAAAGACAAAATCCAGGAAAGCAAGTTTCGTGTTTGGAGGATATCCTGTGAACCAGGCTATACTTGTCACTTTAAAACCTGCGTGGAACACACTGCTGACAGCTTTCTATTATGCCTCATGTCCTTTCATCTTCGAGGTGGGGAATCTTACCCCATTTCCCAGGCGAGGAAACGGGAGTTCAGAGCTGCTAAGTATCTTGCCCAAAACCTCACAGTAGAAAGTGGCATCGTTGGGATTCAAACTTCCGGCCTTCGAAGCTAGAAGCCAAGCAGCTTTCTCTTACCTGAGCTGCTTCTCCTAAAATGAGGTGGGAGGGCCCATCCAGCCCATCCTCCCTGTCTTCCTGCCTGGGCTCCCCACCCCCCAGTAGTGACTAACATCCGGATATGCGCATGCGTCTTTTCCCTTGCTCCTCACACGGGCCTCCAAAGCAGGCAGGAGGTACCTATGAACAAGAAGACAGGCCTTGCACGAATGTCACACCCAGAAAGAGTCAACTCTGCCTGGACCGTGACAGGCTCTCAAGGACTGGCAGCTCCAGCGCCATAATGATTTGACGCGGAGGATTTTATACCTAGCCCACAGGTGCCTTCCACACAAGACCTGCTTGAAAAGGCACAGTTAGCAGCCCTAAGAGAAACCATCCCCACTTTCCAGGTGCAGAAACCGAGCTCAGTGGCAGTGAGTCCCCGGGCCATACAGCCAGTGGCGGGTGGTCTCGGGCTGTCTTTATTACCAGCTTTGGCCCCAAACCCATGACCAGTCCACTGTGCTCCCGGCACCTAGTGCTTTGTAAGGGCCACGGCTGATCAGGGCTGACATGCGAGGGAGGGAGAAGAAACACAAACATGGGGCTGCCTCAGAGCTATGGGCTCAATTGTGTCCTCTCCTCCCCAAATTCATATATGGGAAGCCCTACCTACCCCACCCCCAATGGGGAGGTGGGACCTTCGGGAGGTGACTGGGTTCAGATGGGGTCATGATGTTGGGACCTCTGTGATGGGAGCAATGCCATATGAGAAGAGATGCCGAATCCATGGGGACACGGATCTCGGGCTTCCAGCCTCCAAAACAGTCAGGAATAAATATCCACTGTTTAAGCCGTCCCCCCCAATCTGTGGTATCTTGTTATGCGACCCCCCCCCCCCCCGCCCCCGAGCAGACTGAGCCAGAGGGCCATCAG
This sequence comes from Lontra canadensis, assembly GCF_010015895.1. Taxonomy (NCBI): domain Eukaryota; kingdom Metazoa; phylum Chordata; class Mammalia; order Carnivora; family Mustelidae; genus Lontra; species Lontra canadensis. The sequence continues at coordinate 1,980,886 of NW_022631030.1, forward strand.
TAATAGCACAACTCACATGCTCTGGAGAGGACACCGTGTCCTCAACACCTTTGAGGGGTATGGATGGGACAGGGTGAAGACAGTCCTCACCCTCATGACCCTTGGAGGGGAGGCTGGAGACCAGCCATTGGACAGCTACAGACTTACAGAGATTGTAGTCGCAGGGAAGAGACAGGGTGGGAGATGAGGGACAGGTTGTCTGGGTGGGAAGGGGGGCTACACATGGGGAGTATCTTCAGGGAAGAAAGAACGAGGAAGCGGTTGAATTTGCCAGGCCAGATCAAGCTAGCAAGAATTCAGTTCATTTCTGCAACACCATTTGCTGCCAGTTCTGTGCCAGGCACTGGGGCTCGGAGAAGAAAGCACACTGACGACAGGTGTCCACACCAGGGAGCCGTATTTAAGTAAGGGGGTGAGAGCTTCCACAGAGGTCTGCCTCAGCCCTTGAGAAGAGGAGGCAGCTTCTCAGGTCCCACTTCAGGGATGCTTAGGGTCAGGAGTGTGCTGGTCAGGGAACTGAGAGATGAGTGGTTTCCCAGGAGCTTTGCCCCTACTTTTGACCTCAATTCATAACTTTACCTGCTGGGATAAACCAACAAGGAGGAAACCAGAGTCCAGAGGACTCTGGTGACTTGCTCAAAATCACAGGACTTGCTGGGGGCTGAAACGGGACCCAAAGCCAGGTCTCCCAGGTCCTGAGTCCAGTATTTTCCCACCACACCAAGGCTCTTAGGTAGGGGATGCAAAATACAAAGTAGCTAGCTAAATAAAATCCGGAGTTAACACCAGGTGCCTGGAAATGGGTGCCAGGCTGAGCCTACGTGGCTGACAGGCAGACCATGTCAAGGTGAGCTGAGTGATTCCAACAAGGGTAGTAACATCTGGCTTCTGCTTTCCTGAGAGTGGGTGAGGTCTGCTGAAAGATGACAGTGAGACTCAAGGGACCACCTGCACAGAGTCAAGGCCAAGGTGGGTGGGATGCATCAGGACCCACGAGCCTCCTTCCTTGCTGAACCAGCGCAGCGGACTCCATCTGCCTTGACAGCAGTGGGGTTTTTGCAGACCGAGAGTGAAAGACTGGTGAGCATTTAGGAAAACCCTTATAAAAGCAGGAGAAGGCTCCTTACCTGAGTCTTCTGGTTATGAAATCAACTCCCAGGGAAGGTTGGGTGACTCAAAGTCTCCTAACTGGTCCCTGTCCTTCCCACTCTATGCCCTGCATTCTGTTCTCTGCTCTGAATCCAGAGTGATCACTCTAAGGTGATCTTAGGTGACATTCTAACCATGTCCCTCCCCTGTTCGAAACCCATCAATGCTTTCTCACTGTCCTGGGGATAAAATCTGCAGGCTTTGCGGACAGATAAGTCCCTTCCTCATCTCCTCCTGCAGGCCTTTCCAGGAACCTCCAGTCTTACATATCCTAAGCTACTCTTAGACTGTTGGCATGCACCAAGCCCCATCCTGTGCCTGCTGTCCCTTCCCCTGTAACACTCTTCTCCACCACACACACACCCAGGTGTGGTAGATTGCACTCGTGGCCACCATTCTGACAAGGTGGAGGTCATTATTCCACTAAATAGGTAGAATACCTTTACCTGCCTCTTGACCTTGGGTTCGGACGTAGCAGTTGCTTTGGTCTATGGAACTTCAGTGGGAAGGTCATAACTAAAGATTTGAAAAGTGCCTCCGTGCTCATGCTTTACCTGTCATTGTGAGAGGCCATGCCTGTTGCCCCTAGGACAAGGAGAGAAGGTTCGCAGGGCAGAGCAGCCTAATTAGGCCCAGACTCCATCAGCTGACCCCAGACACCAAGAGGAAAAAGCCCAGATCAGGAGAGCCACCCAGGCAAGCCAACCATGACCAGCCAGTCCTCAGTCAACTCACAGAAATATGAACTAAGTTAAGTAGTGACTGTTACATGCCACCGTGATATTACAGTATGTTATGGGGATAGTTGATGGATATATCACCTTAGCCTGGGTCATTTCTAGCCCTTCCTCGGGCCTCAGCAGAAGTCGGGTCATTTCTTCTCAGGAGTCGGACCTGAGTCCCGTCACCACGTCCACAGTTCTGGGTGAGGTCTTCCCTCACGAGGCTCCCCTAGCACCCCACATCCTGGCAGCACGTGGCACACCCTGGGTTCTAACTTCTCTTGCATTCCCCTGTCTCCCCCACAGGACTCTTCTGGGCAGAGATTGCATGTTATTCACACCTTGTGACAGAGAGGGATAGAATGACCATTTATTAGAAGAAAAAATGTGAAGCTGACATTTTCCAAGGAGTAGAAGCAAGGAGGACCCCTCTTTGCCACCCAAGCCCACCGCCACCATGGAAAATGCCCAGAGCAGGAAGAAGACTTAGGTGAGTTCTCCACACCGTCTGACGGCCACTCGCACACACGCGTGTGAATCCTCAAACCCCACACGTTCCCACCCGCCTGCCTGATGGGTGACGAAACACTTTTTGAACCACTTTGCTCCATCTTTCTGCAATATCCTCCAGCAAATCAAGCATCCCCTTCTTGGGATGTTTTCAATCTGTTTTATGTTGATTTTAATTAAAGAATCCGAAACTGAACAAACAGTTCCTAGCAGGTGGCCATACAAGTGTGAAATAAGCAAACTGTTTTATCTGCCACAAACTCTGCTAGTAAATTTCTTCAAATTAATCCCAGCCTCCGAGAGTCTGCTGATTCCAAGGAGAAAACTAAGCAATCCCGGCCTCCAAATATTTGCTTTTGTTACAGCTCCTGGAACCAATGACTGGCGGTGCCCACCTTCGCCCCGCCCTCATTTACTTTGTCTCCCAGGCCCATCACTGGCGCTCCTTTGGCCCGACCCATGTGCCCAGGACAAGGCTCATGTGCCCACACCACCTGAGCTCCAACAGGTCAGAAGCTCCGGGGAGAGCCCCCAGCCCTTTCTCTTCCGAGCATCACCGCCAACCAGCCCTCCCCTCCCTCTGCCAATGCTCCTTCCCCCTGAACTTGGTCCATCTCACCAAAGCTCTCCCATTCCCAGGGAAGAACAGACTCGGGGGCACAAGACAAGCCTTGCTTCCCTCCCGTGGTACAGTCCAGAAATGAAAGGAGCCCTGGGAGGACAATACCCGCCAGTCCCAGCCGGGACACTCGAGAATAAGTGAGTATCTTTCCCCCCGCTGATGGAAGTACGTTAGCACAGGCTTTCTGGAGACCAGTTTGTCTACGCCTAACCAAAGCGTTAGAATTTTTCTTACTCTTGGATCCAAAAATTCCACATGTAGGACTTTATTCAAAAAAATAGTCATTAACGCATCTTAGTAAATGTTTATCTCAGAGCTGTCTCTAACAGCAAACACTGGGAACGAGTCATTGCTCAACAGTGAGTGATTAGTGAACTAAGCCATACAAAATATTGCAAAGTAATACATAATACATAGAAAATAAATCTTTTGATGTTAGTGGAAAAAGCAAGTTATAGGGCCATGTGCCCAGCATGAATTCATTCTTTTTATTTTTTTAGGTATGTATGTAATATATCCGTATGTGGTGTATATACATATCGTATGTATATTATTCAAGGTGTGTAACACATGCAGGTGCGCACACAGAAGAAGAAAAGGCCGGAAGACTAAACTAAAAACAGTAAGTGTCTAAGTATTGATAAATAAGTGCTAGCTCTCTATTGTTTCATTTTTTATAATCAGTATTTTGTCAGTTTTCTAGTTTTGAGAACCCTGGCTGAGGAACCTGGAAACTGGGTTGGGACCAGCGCGGTGACACTAATGCGAGCTTAGTATTATGCCGACGCGGGGCCTAACTTCAAGCCGCCTCTGGAGTCATTCACACCGGGCTGTGTAGATTTCCAGATCTGCATACAACACGGAAGAGAAAGCGGGCACTCCGAGTCCACCCTCTAGGGTGTGTCCTGCCCTGCCCCTGGAAAGGATGCGTCACCTGCTCCCCATGGTCCCACCAGCCACAGAGCCGGACCCTCCACGCTGAAGAGGCAGCCTCCAGGTGCCGGGCGCTATCCTATCATACATGTACCGCAAGGGCACAGAGCTAGAGGAATGACCTGCATTTCAGCCCCACTGGACCCGCAGGGCCATCCCGAGAGGACGGTGATTTTTCTCACCTCCCCAGGAAGTATGTAACATGAGCTCAAGTACAAAGTCCAGGGCCCTTTGGCTGCCCGCCAGGGGTCCGCCAGGCACCACCCCCTCTCCAGGCTGGCCAGTCCCCTCCCCCCCCATCCAGTCCCCCAGGGGCTACATCGCTCCCCTCCACCTCCTCCAGGGCCAGCACCACTCTCAAGCATGGCAGCGGGCAGCAAGGGGAAAACAAAACCTCTGCACGTGTTAAGGTGACACTAGCCGTATAGATAAGCACCTAAATCTCATTGATTGAACACAATAAAAGTTTATCTCTTGCTCACAGTACAGCCCAGCGGGGCGTGGGCTCCACGCGGTCATTCATAAACAGAGCCTCCTTCCACCTGCAGCTCCACCCTCCTCTAGGATCCCTGAGTCCTCTCCATTCTATGGTAAAGGGAGGAAGGGGGCAAGGACTGCACAAGGGAGGTTCTCAAGGGCCAAGGCAGAAGTGCTCGTCACTTCTGCTCCTAAATCATTAGCCCAGGAAGGAAAGGAGCCCCATGTAACTGCAGGGGAAGCTGGTGGTCCAGCGTGTGCGGCCCCGGGGTAAGGGGTTGCTGAGGACTGGGGAGCCACAGCAGGCTCTGCCCCATCTCTGTCCCCACTTTCTCAGTGACTCTCTTGGGGGCACCCCAGCAGCACAGGCTCACACCTCAGTGCTGTAGGGAGTTTCACGAGAAGCAGCTCTTTCTCACCATCCTCTGTTTCCCCCCCAGGACCAGATACACATCGTGATGGAAGAGAGTGGCCAAGGAAACAGAGTCCCCCTTGGAAAAAAGGGGGGCTCTCAAAACCTTGTTGATCAAACAGAATGTACCCCTCAGTCTCTCATCATCCAAATACTTAGAAATCCTAAAGGTCCCAAGAGCACAAATCTGCCAGAAACAATGACTTTCTTGCTATCTTTCTCACTTAGTCCTCCCGTAGCGTTGGGCTCCAGTGGTTCCTTCTAAAACTCTCTCTTGGCCGCATGACCTGCGCTCCACAGGTTGTCTTTCTGCTTCTCTGACTTCACCTCTGCCTGCTCCCGGGACCCCTTTCCTTACTTCTCAGATGACAGTGCTCCCAGGCAGCAACTTCTACGCCCTCTTCCTCCCTTCTCCCTCCCTGCACCCCACCTCAGACACTGCCTTTCACCAGACCCATGTTTCTGGCCAGACTTCTCTCCTAACGTCTGGACCTGCATTTCTCACTGCCTGCTGGTCACATGTGCCCACGTGCTCTGACTCGTTATGTCCAAAGCTGGGCTCACTGTCAGTCTTCCTGAAGGCTTCCATCTTTCCTCTTCTGGTTGCTGAACCCACCATCCGTCTTGGCACCAAGGGAGAATCCTGCACGTCCGCCTAGCTTCCAGCAGTCTGGCTCCACAGCTGGGTGGCAACGGCCCTGCCGTGTCTAGCTCCTGGTGCTTCTGGACACTGTTTTCTTCAGAACCTCCAACTCTACCCTCTAGACCCCCCAAGAGACTCCTGCCTGGTCTCCCTCCTGCCAGTCTTCCCCCTCCAACCCATCATCCTCAAAGAAGCCAAACGGGTCTCTCTAAAAGCAATTTAAAACACCACGCCTTCCCAACACGCAAGGTGTGGAGCCCTGGGGGCAAGACCAGACTCCTTACTCCTGCGGGAAATGCCCGCTACTATCTGGACCCCCTCTGCCCTCTCCACCCCACTCCTGTCCATCTGCTCCTCCCGGCCTCTATGGGCAACCTCTGCCACCGCCTCCCCTGCCTGCCACACCCAACTCCTTCTGAGGCCCAAGCCCCATGCCTGCACTCACACACCCTTAGATGTCTGTGTGTGAATGTCTCCTTTCTGCCTGGAAAATTCCATACGTCTTCTCTGAGTAGGATCGCCCCCATACACACCATAATAAAACAAGCACAAGTGCTCCCACACCTGGGGTCTCCTGGTCATTTTTCTACCTTGCGGCCTGTCTCACCACGCTGTTATGCTCCTTTGTTTCTGGTCTAGCTCCCCATGGGGTGGGCAGGGGAGGGGAAGGGGGGAGAGCGCCTGAGGGCCAAGCACAGGGGCTGGCACTTGGAAGGGCACGTGAGGTTTCTGGAAGGAATTAAGTCCTCTCCGTCTCCTCCTCAGGCCGGAGTGTGACTGGGAGACACGCATGTACAGGAAGGCACTGGAAGGCTAGGTGCCCTCCCAGACCCTCTTCCGCAGTGGGACCTGGAGGAACCCGGCCAAAAGCCCTCTCTGCTCTGCTGCCGAAGCCTCCTCGGCCGTAACCTTGAAGGCACAAAGCCACCAAGGACCCTCTGGGCAGCAGCGGGCCCTGCATGCTGATGAGACAGCCAAGGGGGCAGCAGGGGCAGGCGGCCTACACTGCCTTCCTGGGAGGAGACAGCGAGAAGGGGATGGCAACAAACAAAAGAAATCCTTCCCCTTCATCTCCGGATCGGATCCATGCCCTCTCTCAGAACACCTTATCAGCATCTTGCAATGATCGCTGCGCCACCAGCTTGCAGGAACATCACTCCTATGTGTGGCGGCAGCCTGAACTCGGAAGCCAGACTCACTGCCCACTGCTGGGGTTGCCAGGCTGCCTTCCCAGTGAGGCTGCCTTCCCAGGGCTACAGGGCCTGCCCCTTTCCTGACCTGGGGCTCAGGGGTCCACCAGGGTAAACCCACAAGAGCCGCCCAGAGCCTCACCCTCCACTCTCACACTGGGTCCCAGCTATGGGCCCCCCCCACACATGCAAAGGCAACAAGTACAGAGACAGATACGTACCCGACATGGAGGAAACACCACCACCAGTAGCCTCGCCCCCACCATCCAATCAAGAAGCACAGACTGGGCGCTCGCCACCCTCCTGGCACAGAGCTACCTCCCCGGAGACAGAGTGCAGTCCTAGGGCAGGCAAGAACCATAGGGGAAGAAACTGGGGGAGGGGGGGAGAAGGCCAGCCTGGGTACCCCGGTGTCATTTCCTAAGAAATGTGAGGAGGTCATTAAGGGGAGAGGAGGTGGGCGTGCTCTGGAAACTAGAATACAGCAGGGACACCCCATCACGGGGAGCACCCTGCTTCTCAAAAGCAGGGCTGGGTAAGATGCCCTCTAGCCTGGGATGCCCAGCCTTTGAGCCCAAGCAAGTGGCCTAAGCTCTGTATATTTACCATTTCCGCTGTGGCCTCCCCACCGTCATTTCAGACACAGCAGTCCAACTCGTCATCCAGAATCTGGTCCTATTGCTTTCTGTGTAGTGGCTTCCTATCATGGTCTGGACAAAGTCAGGCACCCTTTGCACGATCTGCAAGTTCCTATGCAACCTGGCCATGGCCCACCTCTTAGTCCTCCTGACACTATAATAGAAATTCATATTCACGTGTCCCCCCACGTGAAGGCCAGCTCACTGGACTCCCCCGCGCCATATCCACGCATCCACGGTGCAGGAGCAACACCTGTGGCAGACGCAAGATGCATGTTTCCTGACCAAGGACCCACACGCTCGCAGTCGAGGCTTGGCTTATACTTGGCTCGGGGGTTCTTAATCAGAGACCTGTGGATCACTAGGATGGTCCATGAAAGGGTTTCTGGAAGTCCTTGAACTCCTGGAAACTCAATGGGAAACAAGTCCATATACATATACACACTTTTCTGAGGAGAGGATCTGTGCCTGCCCTCAGATAGACAGGAGGGTTAGAATCCAAGGAGCTCGAACAAGAAGGAAGGGGACACCCAGGAACGCTCTGTGTGTGGCCCCTGCCCCCAGATGTGAAGGTCAAGTGCAGCCCACGGACATCTGTGAGGCACGTGCATTTTGCACTCAAGGGCAAGCACACACAGGTTCAAGACTTGAGTTCAAAGGTCTTCCCAGGCAGGGGAGCAGAGCAGACCTCTGGGGAGGAGTGGACAATAGTCCTTGAGTGCAGATTCTCAATCTTCCTAGCCTTGAGGACAGAGAAGAGGGAGAGACTAGGGCAGCTGAAGCAGTGGGGGTGTCCCAGAGAATGGGAGGGAAGCCAGATGGTCTATTCTGTAGCCTGGCCGGTGCAAACATTTTCCAAGGCCATCAGCACAGTGGAAGGACCTCACCAGCCTCACACAGTACTGCAGCACAGTAAAGAGCAGAAAGTCCACAGACTTGGACCCATTGCCTGGCTCGCCATTCGCTGCCTGTGCTACCCCAGGCAAGGGACTTAATCTCCGAGTCACAGTTTTCTCATACATAATAGGGAGGTAAAATAGATCCCTCTTTACAGGGTTGTTTTGAAATTAAATATAATTATATTTGTAAACTCGCCAGTGTCTGGCATGAGGAAGAACCAAAATAAATACAGAGAAAGTTCAGTCCAGAGGTGTTGTATGTGAAGACCCCTGGGCTCTGTTCGCACTCTCTCCCATCCACCATTAGGGCCACCTTCTCATCTATGCACATCACACCAGATGAAACAACCAGTCACACCCAAGTAGTCTAGAGAAATCTATACAGAAAGTCTGGCAGAGGTGGGGGGTGTGAAAGCTTGCTACACCAGGGACTCCTGAGGTGTGGTAAGGTGCCTACATTGGGTTCCTGCTCTCTCTCTTAACTTACTTAGAGCCCACAAGAGTCACACCCCAGCCCAGCTCAAGGATCAGAGTTAGGAGAGCAAGAAGAGGTTTGAGAACTTTCATTTGCTAAGTATCTATTATGCACTGAACTCAAGGGAGATATGATTACCTCCCTTTTTTAGGTAAAGAAACTGAGGATCAGAATGATTAAAAAGAGACTAGGACATTGTACTAGGCAGTATAATATCCCCCATACCTAAGACATCCACATGCTAATCTCAGAATCTGCCCATATATTACTTTACATGGCAAAAGCAACTTTACACATTTGGTTAAGTTAAGGACCTTGAGATGGGGAGGTCATTCTGGATTATTTGGGTGGACCCAATGTCATCACAAGAATCTTTAAAAGTAGAATTGGCAAGCAGAAGAGGTCAGAGTGATGCAATATGAGGAGGATTCAATTTTCCTTTGCTCCTGTTGAAAGTGGAAGAAGGGGCCACGAGCCAAGGAACATGGGTGGCCTCTAGAAGCTTAAATATGCAAAGCAACAGGTCTCATCCAGATGCTACAGAAAGGAATGCAGCCCTGAGGACCCTTTGATCTTATTTAGCACAATGAGACTTGTGTCAGATTTCTGACCTACAGAATGGTAAGATAATAAATTTGTGTTATGTGAGCTGCTAAATTGGTTGTAATTTGTTATAGCAGCCACAGAAAACTTATACAGTCACACGGTTTATAGGGGAGTCACAATTCAAACCCAAGTTGGTATGGGTATATTTTGAAAATTGAGTTAACAAGAATTGCTGATGGGGTATGTGGTGTGAAGAGAAGAGAGGAATTGAGGATGACTTCAGGGTTTTTCTTGGGAGCTGCTATTTGCTGAAGTGGGAAGACTGTGGGATGAGCAGGTTTGGGGGAGAAAATTAGAAGTTGATGTTTGGACACGTCACATTAGCAATGCCTATTAGATATCCAAGTCGAGATGTTGAGTAAGCAATTGGATATGGGAATCTAGATCTCAAAGGAGAGGTTCAGCCTAAGAGTAAAAATAAATGTGGGAGTCACTGTCACGAAGAAGGTATTTAAGCCAGGAAATTGAATCAAACCACCTAGAATGATAGAGAAGAGAAGACCAAGGACTGAGCCCTAGGGTTTGGAGAGAAGAGGAAGAAAGAGCAAGAAGGTAAGAAGAGGCATCCAGAGCTCCAGAAGCAGTTCACCTAAGCCTTAAACCCCTCTTGGCAGCTTGGACAATGTTCACAACATTTTGGAAGCTGAATAGCTAAGAGAGACAAGACAAGTGATGACTGAGTTAGTGGACACAGGAATGTTGAATCCCTAGCTAGCAATAGGAAAAGCTGAGAATCAACCCAATGAACACTGCAAAAAGCCACAAAAGCCTCAGGTACCAAAAGCACCAGATATCTCTGGATCCAGGGCAGGGTGGGAAGGATCTAAAATAAGAAAAATTAGATAAAAGCTGTCTTGAGAAGCACCTAGCCTGAGGCCATGAGCACATTCCCTTAAACTTCTCTGAGACTTGTTTCCTCATCTACAAATCTATAAAATGGGGATGGTTGCCTATCTCACTCTGCTGTTTTGAAAAGGAATTAAACCAAATGGAAAGAACTGTCCACACCCATTGACATCACTTCCTCTTCTACCATTCTCTCTAGAACTCTCTTCAACCAGGTTTTTGTCCCCATAGCACCAAGAGACATCTCTCACCCAGGTCACCAATGACTTCTCCATTGCCAGGTTCAAAGGCTAGTTCTCTGTCTTCATCTTATTCATCAGACACTTTGACAGAAGTGACCACTCACTCTTCTCTGAAACCCCTTCTTTGCTTGTTTCAGGGATGCCACTGTCTCCTGGCTGTCCTTCCTAGGTTACTCCTTCTCACTCTCCTTTCCTGATTTTTCCCTCCCTCATCCATGCTGCTGGGAAACTGCCCTTCCTCCACCTGGCAGGGGCAAAGGACTGGAGGTTTACTCTCTAGAAAGGGTGAAACAGAGGTCTCTGAACTAGTCAACCAGCACAATTGAGAGGGTGAGTACCAGATCATAAACAATGGAAATCACAATTGTATAAAACTAAATATGGGATCACAAGATCAGCCACTTGGTTCTAGAAAGTTGGCAACCAGACCTTTATCCTTCAGGCAGGAATTTGGTAGGGACTATATGAAGAATATGATCAGCCGAAGAGAGAGACCTAAGACACTGGCATTGTTCAAAACATATCCTATGGAAGTTGATGTGTGTCACCCTCAAGCTCAAAGTTTGCAATCACCACTTTCATCTGCTACTCGACTCATTAGCTGACAGTCAAGGATTTTCAGATATTTGAGGGGGGAGCCAAATCAAACAAGAAAAGATAACTATGAGGAAACAAACTATACAGAGGAAGAAAACTTTTAAAAGAAAAATATCATTAATATCCTCAGGATAAAAGAAGATACTGCATCCACAAAATAAGAATAGGATAATATAAGAAAAGAATGTTGTAAGAACAAAAATGAAATTTTGACATTTTTAAAAACAAAAATTAAAAACTCAATAGAAAGGGTAGAAGGTAAATTTAAGGAAATATCCCAGAAGGTAGAACAAAATGAATAGAAAATAGGAGAGAAAAAAAATAAGAAAATCAGAACACCAGTTTAGGATATTCACATCAAATTACAAGAGATTAAGGAAAAAAAAAGAAATCTTCAATAAAATAGCTCATGAAACTTTCCCAAAACCAAAGAGCATGAATTTCCAGATTGAAAGGGTATACCAATATGCCAAAGCATAACTGCTGAAAATAAATTCATGCTAAGACACATCATTGTGAAATGTCAGAACACTAAAACAAAAGAGAAAATTCAAAGAGAAAAATAAAGGGGGGAGAGGTCATAATCAATGTATTAGAAATTGGAATGGTCCTAGACTACTCAATAGCAATCCTAAATTCAAGAAGGCAAGGGAGCATTGTGTTTAACATTAAGAAATTAACAACATTAACATTAACAAAAAGAAAACAATTTACAAATTAGAATTCTATATCAGTCAGGATGGGTTTGATTATGCTTCAGTAACAAACAACTCCAAAATCTTGGATGTTAGCTGTGCATTTCAGCTCAGCAGGTACCTCAGCTGTTAGAATCTCCACCCATTTCCATGGGAGAAAAGAGAACATGACAAATTAGTGAGCAGCTCTTCAAAAAATTCTATCACGAAGTGACAGACATCTCTTCTGCTCACACTTTTTTCACCATAGTTACAAGAACTTTCCCAACTTCAAAGAGTTAAAGAAGTCCAAACTTACCCTGTACCCAGAAAGACCCAGATATATCTCATCACCAATCCATTCTTCAGTCACTACACATGTGTCTTGGTCCCCTCACCACACAATATATGCATTCTCTCCTCAAAGGCAACAACCCAAAAGTTCCATCTAGTCGTAGCAATAAACACAAAGTTTGATATCCCTGGATGATATATCATTAGATCCAGATGTGGCTCTCCTCTTAATCTGGAGACATATAAAGTAAAAATGTGTTTTCTGCCCCACACACTCAATCTACAGTGGTGGAACAGAGATAGGATAACACAACAGCCGGTCCCATTCAGAATGAAAATAGACAGAAGACACTAGTCCATAGCAACTCTGAAATCCTGCTGGGAAGACATTTTGAGAGTCCTATTCTCGAAAAGGGATGTTGCTAGATTAGGCTCTCATTATGTTCCCTAGGAATAGTATGGGAATTAAAAGCAATGGCTTTCAATAGTACAGATGAAATTAATTATATTTTAAAAACTCAATCCAGAAAAAGATAGCAAAGTAGGAATAACAGATATTAAAAACAAAACAAATAGGATAGAGATAGATTTAAAACCAACCCTGCTGATAATTATATTAAATGTTAATAGTCTATGCACCCAAATTAAAAGACAGATCATCACACTAAATTAAAAAGCAACACCCAACACTTAAAGCATAAAAGCACAGCTAAATTAAAAGAAAATGGATGGAAATAGGTATACCATGTAAACACTATTCAAAAGAAAGCTGAAGACAGCTCTATTAGTACCAAAGTAGTTTCCAGAACAAGGGATATTATCAGAATAAAGAGGGACATTTCATAATGATACAGAGCTGAATTACCCAGAGAACTAACAATCCTAAGTATGTGTGCACCTATTAACAGAACATCAAAATAGATGAAACAAACAAATAGATCAATGTAGTTCACCATACTAACAAACTAAAAAAAAGCAATGTATGATCATCGTAACAAAATTTAACATCTATTTGTCATTTTTATAAACCCTCCATGGATTAGAAATACAAGAAAACTTCCTTAATCCAAAGAAGGGCACCTTAAACCCCTGCAGCTAACATCATACTTAGTGGTGAAAGACTGAATGATTTCCTGTTAGAGTCAGAACACAGCAAGGATGTCAACTCTCAGCACTTCTATTCAACATTACACAGGCAGTCCTAGCCAGCGCAGAAAGACAATAAAAAGGAATAAGAGGCACTCAGATTTGAAATAAATGATAAAACTGTCTTTATCAACAAGATAATCTCTGTAGAAAAATTCAAAAGAATCTACTAGAACTAAAAAATGAGGTTAACAAAGACATGATAGAAGGCCAATATATTTTTTAAATAATTGTATTTCTACATATTAGCAACAAACAACTGGAAAATGAAACTGAAAAATAGTATAAAAAATGATCCTCAGAGGGGCGCCTGGGTGGCTCAGTGGGTTAAAGCCTCTACCTTCAGCTCAAGTCATGATCTCAGGGTCCTGGGATGGAGCTCCGCATCGGGCTCTCTGCTCAACGGGTAGCCTGCTTCCCTTCCTCTCTCTGCCTGCCTCTCTGCCTACTTGTGATCTCTCTTTCTGTCAAATAAATAAATAAAATATTTTTTTAAAAAAAACAATCCTCAGGGATAAATTTAACAAAATATGTATAAGACCTAGAGCTCGCTTCAGCAGCACATATACTAAAATTGGAATGATACAGAGAAGATTAGCATGGCCCCTGTGCAAGGATAACACGCAAATTCATGAAGCTTCCATATTTAAAAAAATATATATGTATAAGACTTAACACGCTGAAAACTGTAACGTTGCTGAGAGAAATAATGTGAGCCCAAATAAATAGAAAGATGCAAGGATCAGAATATTCAATACTGTTAAGATGTTAATTATCCCCAAAATGATCTCTAGATTCTCAGTGCATACCTAATCAAAAGGCCAGTAGGATCTTTTAAGAAACCACTTATCTAATTCTAAAAGAAATGCAGAAAATCTAGAATGGAGGGGAGGGGAAAGTTGGAGTACTTACACTACTTGATTTCAAGACCGACTACAAAGTTACGATAATCAATCGTTGTCAGTGTGGTATTGGGATAAGGAAAGATATATAGATCAGTGGAACAGAAGAGTCCAGAGATATACCCAACATACAGGCAACTGATTTTGACAAAGGTACCAAGGCAATTCAATGGGAAAACATAAGTTTTTTCAATGAATTACGCTGGACAGTTGGATACTAAGGTGGGAGGATGGGGGGAAAGGGCAAGAGGGAGGAAGGACAAAAAAATGAAAGAGCAAACAAAGGAAGGAAGGAAGGACCTCAATGTATATCTTATGCCATATAAAAAAGTTAATTTGAGGCGTCTGGTTGGCTCAGTGGGTTAAGCATCTGCCTTTGGCTCAGGTCATGGTCTCAGGGTCCTGGGATGGAGCCCGGCATCTGGCTCCCTGCTCAGCGGGGAGTCTGCTTGTCCCTCTCCCTCTGCTCCTTCCCCTGCTTGTGCTCTCTCTCTCTCTCTCTCTCAAATAAATAAAATCTTCAAGAAAAAAAAAGTTATTTTGAAATGAATCATAAACCTAAATATAGAACTAAATCTGTAATATTCTAGAAGAACACAGAGGAAAAAATCATTACTACTTTGGGTTAGGGAAATAGTTTAAGACACAAAATCTATATGGTAGAGCTCAAGGCCAACTTTAAGATTTGACCAACACGTGTTTTAAGCAAATTAAAGTAAGGGTATCTTTATACAGCTGAGTCCAACTACATTCCGTCCCTCCATACTCCTCCGGGAACACCTTCCCTCTTCCCCAATCCAAAACCTTAGTATAACCAACTCTTACTTGTTGTCCCGCCTCAGCTCACTGGCACTTACTAGTTCCAGGAAGAATTTCCTGACACCTTAAACTGGATCAAGGGCTTCTCCTTTGACTCTCGTTACTACCTGAACTTGGCACTAAGCCCGCTCTATCATAACAGCCTGTAACACCCTCTAGATTGGAAGCCTCGTGAGAAACTGGGATGATGTCTGAATTGCTCATTCTTATTCCCAGTGTCTGGCAGATGGTGGATGGTCAGTGTATTTTACTGGGTGAGCAAATGCGATCACATCCTTTTTTTTTTTTTTTCAAAAAATTTTTTGAAGACTTTATTTATTTGACAGACAGAGTTCACAAGTAAGCAGAGAGAGAGGGAGGAAGCAGGCTCCCTGCTGAGCAGAGAGCCCTATGTGGGGCTCAATCCCAGGAACCCAGGATCATGACCTGAGCCGAAGGTAGAGGCTTTAACCCACTGAGCCACCCAGGCACCCCTTAAATTTTTTTTGTTGCACTTTATCTTAGCCAAAAAACCAAGAAGTGATTCAATTTTCTTGTTGTAGTAAAATACGCATAATACAAAATTTAACCATCTTAACCAATTTTAAGTGTACAGCTCGGTGGTACTAAATACATTCATAATGTTGTGCAACTGTCATCACCATCCATCCCCGTAACTCTATCTTGTAAAACAGAAACTCTAATACCCATTAAACACACACGCTCCCTTTTCTCCAGTCCCTGGCAACCACCATTCTACTGTCTCTATGATTTTGACAACTCTAAGTATTTCATGTAAGTGAAATTATGCAGTATTTATCTTTTTGTGACTGGCTTGTTTTACTTAGCACAGGGTCTCCAAAGAACGTCTATGTTGTAGCACATCACAGAATTTCCTTCCTTTTTAAAGCTGAATAATATTCCATGTGTGTATATGTCACATTTCAGTAACCCATTCATCTGCTGAAGGACATATGAGTTGCTTCTATGTTTTAACTATTGTAAACAATGCTGCTATGAACACGGGTACACAAAACATATCTTCCAAAGACCATAATTTCAAGTCATTTCTATAGTTTGTTACTAGACAAGTTTCTCTGAACGTGTAGAGTACCCAAGACCTTGAGGAGGAGGCAGGAAAAGAAATCTCTTCCAGACCCTACTTTCAATTCTTCTGGGTATATATCCAGAGGTGGAATTGCGGATCATATGGTAAACCTATTTTTTATTTTTTGAGATACTGCTATACTCTTCTGCAGTCAATGGCTATATAGTTTCACATTCCCACCAACAGTGCACAAGAGTCCCAATTTCTCTGCATCCTTGTCAATATATTGTTTTCTTTTTCTTTTTGTTTCTTTTTTATTTTTTATAGTAGTCATCCTAATGGGTGTGGGGTGGTGTCTCACTGTAGTTTTGATATGAATTTCCCTTGATGGTTAGTGCAACTGAGCATCTTTTCACGGGGCTTATTGGTTATTTATGTATCTTCCCTGGAGAAATGTCTATTCAAGTCCTTTGCCTAATTTTGAATTAGGTTCTTTGTTGTTGTTGAGGTTTAAGAATTTTCTAGAAAATCTAGACAGTAATCCTTTATCAGATATATGATTGGCAAAATTTTTCTCCCATTCTGCGGGCTGCCTTTTTACTCTGTTGATGGTGTCTTCTAGTGCACAAATTTTTAATTTTCATTACTTCCAATTGTCTATTTTTTCTTTTGTCTCCTGTCCCTTTGATGTCACATTCAAGACATTATTGCCAAATCCAGAGTCATGAAAATTTCTCCTATATTTCCTTCTACCAGTTTTATTGGTTTTAGGTCTTACACTTGGGTCTGATACATTTTGAGTTAGTCTTGGTAGGCTTTGTGCTTCTAGGACTTTTTTCCATTTCATCTAGGCTATCCAGTGTTGGTGCACAACTGTTGATAGTACTCTCTGGTAATTCCCATTTTCGTTTCTAATTTTAAGAATTTGAATCTTGGGCGCCTGGGTGGCTCAGTGGGTGAAAGCTTCTGCCTTTGGCTCAGATCATGATCCCAGGGTCCTGGGATTGAGCCCCACATCGGGCTCTCTGCTCAGCAGGGAGCCTGCTTCCCTCTCTCTCTCTCTCTCTCTCTGCCTACTTGTGATCTCTGTCTGTCCAATAAATAAAAACAAAATCTCTTAAAAAAAAAAAAAAAAGAATTTGAATCTCTTTTTTCTCAATCCACCTAGCTTAAAGTTTGCCAATTATGTTGACTTTTTCAAAGAACCAACTTTTGGGTTCATTGATTTTTTTTCTATTGTTTTTCTCTTCTCTTTCAGTTATTTCTGCTCTGATCTTTATTATTTCCTTCCTTCTGCACTTTGGATTTAGTTTGTTCTTTTGCTAGCTCCTTAAGTTGTAAAGTTAGGTTGCTGATTTGAGATATTTCTTTTTTTTTAATGTAAGCATTTATAGCTATAAATTTCCCCCTTAGCATTCTTTTTGCTGTGTCCCACAAGTTTGGGTGCATTGCTTTTTTATGCATTCATCTCTAAGTATTTTCAATTTCCCTTGTGATTTATTCTTTGATTCACTGGATGTTTAAAACTTTATTTAATTTCCACAATTTCATAAAATTTCCAGTTTTTCATCTGTTATTGATTCTAACTTCATCTCATTGTGGTCAGAGAAGATACTCTGTATAATATCTGTCTTTTAAAATCTTTTGAGACTTAATTTGTGATCTAACATATCACATACCTTGGAAAATGTCCCATGTGCACTTGAGAAGAATGTGTATGTTGTCTTTGGGTAGAATACACTGTATTTGTCTGTTAAAGATAGGGGTTCGTTTTGTTGAGCCCTCTGTTTCCTTAGTTACCTTCTGTCTGGTTGTTCTTTTTTTTTTTTTTTTTTTTTTTTTTGACAGACAGAGATCACAAGTAGGCAGAGAGGCAGGCAGAGAGAGAGGAGGAAGCAGGTTCCCTGCTGAGCAGAGAGCCCAACACGGGGCTCGATCCCAGGACCCTGAGATCATGACCTGAGCTGAAGGCAGAGGCTTTAACCCACTGAGCCACCCAGGCGCCCCCTGTCTGGTTGTTGTATCTGTTATTGTGAGTAGGGTATTAAGTCTTCAATTCTTCTTGTGTAACTGTCTGTTTCACATTTCAGTTCTGTCAGTTTTCTTCATATATGTTGATGGTCTGTCATTAGGTGAGTAAATGTTTATAATTGTATTTTCTTTCTGTATTAAAATTTTTGTTAATATACAATGTCCTTGTCTCTTGTACTCTCCTTTGATTTAAAGTCCATTTTGTCTGAAAATAGTATAGCTACTCCTGCTCTCTTTTGGTTATTATTTGCATAGAATATCATTTTCCATCCTTTCATTTTTAAGCTATCTGTGTCTTCAGATGTAAAATGAATCTCTTATAGACAGACAGCATATGATTGGATCATGTGTTTTTATCCATTCTGCAAAAGTCTCTGTCTTTAGGTTGGCAAGTTTAATCAACTCAAAGTTAAAGTGATTACTCATATGGAAGGACTTTCTTCTGTCATTTTGTTACTTGTTTTCTATATGCTTTATATCTTTTTTGTAATGAAATCTTTAAGTTCCTTTCTTATTTCTTTTTGTGTATATTCTATAGCTATTTTCTTTGTGGGTATTCTAGGGATTACATATAACATCCTAAAGTTATAACACTGTAATTTGAATTTATATGAGCATAACTTCAACAAAACAAAAACTCTCTCCTTTGCATCATCTTCATATCTTGTGTGTCCCAAAATACGAACTCATGATTCTTTTAAATACATTAGTCTCTTAAATCAGGGAGAAAACAAAAAGTGCGCTTACAAGCCATTGTTACAATAATACTAGCTTTTATAACTGCCAATGTATGTACATCTATTGAGATTTTCATTTCTTCTTATGGCTTTGAGTTACTGTCTACTGTCCTCTCATTTCACCTTGCGAGACTCCCTCGAGCATTTCTTGCGGTACAGAAATTTGGAGGTCATGCAGTCCCTCAATTTTTGTTCATCTGTAATGTCTTAATTTCTCCCTTAATTTTGAAGGATCGTTTTATCAGATACAGGATTCTTGGTTAACAGGTGTTTTTCCTTTAGCACTTTGAAGATATCAGCCCACTGCCTCTGGCCTCCAAAATTTCTGATGAGAAATCTGCTGATAATTTAATTAAGGATCCGTTGTATGTAGAAATTTGCTTCTTTCTTGTTGCTTTTCAGATTCTTTGTCTTTTGGAAATTTGCTTATAATGTATCTCCGTGTGGGTCTCTCTGAGTTCATCTTACTTGGAATTCATTGATCTTCTTGGATATTTATATTCATGCCTTTCATTAAATTTGGAAAGTTTTCATCCATCATTTCTTTAAATATTTTCTGTGCCCCTTTCTCTCTCTCCTCTCCCGGGATTCCCACAATACATATGGTGGTGGTCTCCTTGCCGATGTCCCACAGATCTCTTGTTCACTTTTCTTCAAT
Organism: Lontra canadensis; assembly: GCF_010015895.1. Lineage (NCBI taxonomy): Eukaryota > Metazoa > Chordata > Mammalia > Carnivora > Mustelidae > Lontra > Lontra canadensis. Next base: position 2,000,135 of record NW_022631030.1, read on the forward strand.
CTTTTCTTCTTTCTGTTCCTCAGACTCGATAATATCCATTGTACTGTCTTGAAGTTCGCTGATTCTCTCTTCTGCCTGTTCATTTGCCTTTCATTCCCTCTGGTGAATTTTTTCATTTTAATTATTATAATTTTCAGCTGCAAAACCATATCATTTGGTTTCCTTTTAGGTTTTTTATCCCTTTATTGATACTTTCGTTTTGTTTATACATTATTTTCTTTGCTTGCTCCACGTCTCCTTTAGCTCTTTGAGCATCTTTAAGACAATTTGAAAGTACTTGTTTAGTATATCTGCCATCAGTCTTTTTTAGGGAAAGTCTTTGTTTATTTATTTTTCCTTTAAGTTGGCCATACTTTCCGCTTCTTTGTATGCCTTGTGATTTCTTGTTGAATACTGAATATTTGAAACAAATAATGTAGCAAATCTGGAAATCAGATTCTTTTTTTTAAAGATTTTATTTATTTATTTATTTGACAGAGAGAGAGAGAGAGATCACAAGTAAGCAGAGAGGCAGGCAGAGAGAGAGGAGGAAGCAGGCTCCCTGCTGAGCAGAGAGCCGGATGCGGGCCTTGATCCCAGGACCCTGAGATCATGACCTGAGCCGAAGGCAGAGGCTTAACCCACTGAGCCACCCAGGAGCCCTGGAAATCAGATTCTTGTCCTTCACCAAGTTCACTAGGCTTTTTTTTATTTTTTGTCTGTTTGTTTGTTTGTTTTTGTTTTTGTGTATTGTTGTAGTCTGTCTCTGTGCTGAGGATCAGCCTCAGATGCAAACTTAATGTCCTCTTTGGTCTTTTCTGTGAGTTTCCTCGGTGTTGTATGGTCATTTTCTAATTTTCCCTTACATGAAGTTGTCCTCAAATATCATAATTTTTCATCTCTGTCTCCCAAAAAGGGAAAAAGAAAAAAATCAAGGATGGAAGGGAAGTGTCCTGGCTCTTTAAGTGTCCTAGAAGTCACTTTAGCCATAGTGAGCAGGCCTTGTAACAAGTGAAGTTGTAACAACCATAATTGCTGCCTCTTGGTCGGCACCTCTGTGATCAGAAACAGCAATTAGCAATCAGAACAGAGATCCCTAATATTTGGACGACAGGGTCCAAAGTCCAGCCCAGCTCCAGCAAGCTGTGTGCAAGCTGCTCCAGCATATGCACACCTGCCTTCCACGGGGCTGAAGAGTGGGGGACAGAAAAGATTTTGTGTCAAGAGCTGAAACGGACCAAAATTAACCACAGTTTCCTTCCCAAGTCTTCTCCTGGAAGTTTCCAGGCTTCAATAGACTCTAGAATTCTGAAGTAGTTACATCACACAGATTCTGCCAGTGCAATGTATTTCTAAGTAGGGACACAGATTCCTGTGCTTCGTACTCTGCCATCTTCACAGATTCCTCTCCACGCCCACTATTTTTTATTACCATCAGGACCACCCTGAGAGGCAAGCAGGGCAGAATTATTTTCTTTTGCAAATGATGAACGGAGTTTATCACCTAAAGGAGTTTAGGTGATTTGCCCAAGGTGACATTGCTGGCAAAGGCTATCCTGACTCCTCCTCAGGTGCTCTTTTTCCTTGGCACAATGCACTGCTTCTCCACTGTGGCACTCCAAGGTGCCCTCCCACCTTATATCTCTCACTCTCTCACCTTTCAATCTCCTTGTCTCACTCACTCTGGTTTCCTACTCTTCACCTAGGGTGGCTGGTAGTGTAGTGGGTGAGAACAGACACAGTGGGTTTGGATCAAACTCACTGGGTGTATGATCTTGGGCAAAGTACTCAGTGAACCTCAGGTTCCTCAGCCTTTAGGTGGGGATCCCTCGGAGTCATTCTAAGGACTCAGCACAGTGCCTGGCACCTATCAGCTGGTTATCTGCTCTTACTATTTCTCTAATACATGGTATCTTTGTGTCTCTCTTCCTCACTGCCTTCCTTTTCCTCCCACACTAGTCTAACTCCCAGACAAGCTGTAGTCCCCATCCAGAAGCTGGACCTGGCCTGAGAGGTGCAGACAGAGCTGCGGCTGAGACTCCCATCTGTATTTTGCCCTGAATCAGGAAGAGAACTTGTTCCAGGAAGGGAATCACAATAAACCCAAAGACCCATGCATATGAATATCCTCCTCATGTGTCCCAGGCAAGGCCTTGGGAGAAAGACCTGGGATATTGTGTGTGGTGTGAGAGATGGGAGGAGAGGCTGAGGCTGGCAGGTGGAGACGATCTTGGAAAGGCCTCAGGTGAAGTACAAAGGTGGTTCCAGTCCTGGATGAGAAGAAAACAGATGGGATGGGCATGGGCAGCACCCACTTCTGCCTGGCTCTAGGCCTTCTATAAGTGGGCAGCTTTTGGGCCCCTGGGGAGGCTGCATTAATGGGAAGGCATCGGGGCCTCAGTATCCTGGGGAGTAGGAGAAACCAAGACTATCTCAGCAGACCTATGTTTGGGTGAATGCCAGCCACTTACTGGTCACACGACCTGGATATCATACAACTGCTCCCTCTAAGCCTCAGTTTCCTCTTATGTAAGACATAACAATATATACCCCACTGGGTTGCCATGGAAATTAAATTTGCAGATAATGGGTAAAAAGGCACTTGGCAAACTGGGTGCTCTCTGACATTGGGTGTTCTTATCAGCACAGGCTGGACAACCGAGCTCTTACAGCGACCTCTGGATGGCTGGTCCAAGCCTACTTCCCTGCCCCCACTGTCACAGAGGACCCATTATCAACGGTGACACCAGGAAGACAGACAAACTCCAACAAAGTCTGGCAACATGGTCCAGATGAGCCCCTAATCAATTTGCTATGTGATATTATGTTACTCCACCTGTGGGCCTCAGTTGTGGAGTTTTTTTGTTTTTTATACCAAGAGGGTTGGACCAAAGTATTGAATTTTCAGGAGTTTTGTGAACCCAGTCACTTCATGTTGGTAGCTGGAAATCAGCCATGGTGGGAGTGTTTACACCACAGAAATCAGCAAACACTACAAATCAGGGTACCACTGTTTGGGCAGACATTCCAGAATCTCCTCCTTCCAGGGGTTGGCCAGGAATGGAGCAGCTGACCCAAACAGATCACCTGGCATGCTTAGCATCTGGCTGCTTCCCAAGGATTCACCCCTCATAAATATGGATGCACACCTGGCCAGCAGCAGGCTTGCACCCCCCCCCCACACACATACACCCACCCTCTGCCTGGTGAATCCCTGGTCACAGACGGGAGGGTGGCAGGGAGGCAACTGGTGTGCTTGTCATTTACAGCAACAAGGCCCTGGACTTGCCTGGCCTGAGTATTACATGAGGCCCAGTGTTCCTGCTCTTCCCCTCTGCCCAGCCCATGTGAAGGCAGGACGGCGGCTGGCCAAGCCTCCAGCATCCCACCTGCTTTGCAACTGAAAGGTACCACTATACAGACCTCTTTTCCCCTCTCTTCTCTCCTCCCGCCAAGACCCCCACACTGTGCGAGAGCTCTGCTCAGGGAGTGTCACTCACATAGACTGCACTGTGCCTGGTGCCCCCTGGAGCTGGGCCACACACACTTTGTCCCCTTCCCTCCTGCCACACCCACATACCCCAGGACCGGGAGGGCAGGCCAGTCCCCAGGGAAGGGTGCATAAGGTAGGGGTATGTGTGGAGGGCTGCTCAGGGATGGGAGCTGAGCCTGGTCTCTGCCCCTCAAATCTGTCTTCTTCCAATGTTTTTGGTTTGCTGCTCTTGCTGCTATTTTGTGTCTTAAGAAATCACACTCTCTCACTCCCAGTGATTGACTTGGCATCACCTAAAAATGCTGTGTAAAATCCCAGCCCCCAGCACCTCGGAAGATGACATTATTTGGAGATAAGGTCTTTACAAAGGTACTCAAGCTAAAGTGAGATCATCAGGGCGGGCCCTAATTCAGGGTGCCTGGTGTCCTTATAAAACGGGGAAATTTGAACACAGACAAGTATTGCAGGAAGATGATGGGAAGGCACAGGGAGAAGACGGCCATCTATAGGCCAAGGAGAGAAGTCTGGAACAGAGCCTTCTCTCACAGGGAGTCCTGCCAACACCTAGGGCTCTGACTACCAGCCTCCAGAACCAGGAGAAATACATTTCTGTCATTTAAGCCCCTCCAGTCTACGGCACTTGGCTATGATGGCCCTCTCTCTGGAAGAGAAGAAACAGAAAATGCTGTGGAGCCCCATGCTGGGCACAGAGCTTACTTAAAAAAGATGGAAGGAAGGAAGGAAGGAAGGAAGGAAGGAAGGAAGGGAGGGAGGAAGGAATCTGTTTATGGGTATCTGGGTTTCACTCTTTTCGAGCACGTTCATTCTCACTGTGGCCTCTGATCAGATGACCCCTTTTGTCACTCATCCCATCTGACAGATGACAAAACTGAGGCCCCGAGGCAGGGAGCTTACCAAAATGCCCACACAAGGCTAACCTCAGCCTTAGTCTCAGCCAAGACTAGAACCAAGTCCTCCCCACTAACGAACAGAGGACTTTCCTACATGAAGCTGAGCTTCTCTTCCTAAATCTGTCCAGAACTCCATGAGGCCCTGGGGTTGGGGCTAGGGGCCCCTCCCTTCACCAGAGAAGAACTTTCTGGCAGTGGCCCTCCACCCTGCAAGAACTGTGGAATCTCCCAGGCACATTTTCATCAGCCTGATGCCTGGGCCACGCCCCAGACCAGGTGAATGGGAACCTCTGGGTGGTGGGGCTCAGGTACTGGTATTTCCTCTGCAAACTGCCGCCACTTCCGATGCACAGCTGGGGTGCAGAAGCCTGAGCTGGTCATGGCGGGTTTGTGCCAGCAACCTGGGATGTGGCGAGGGGGATGGGAGCCTAAGTGTCCTGCACCATCCCAGAGGGGCCCCAGGGGTGCCCAGCAGGCCATCACACCTTAGGAAATGTGAGGTATAAAGGAAGTGCAAATTAGTGCTCCTGATTCAGAGGAAGGCCTAGAAAATATCAGGGTTAAGGGGAAATTTTTCTAGTTCTTTTACTTTATTGCATTGGCGGTGGGAGGAAAAAAGAGTCCTTGAAAATATTAATGGAAGGAAAAATAGTGTTTTTGCTTTAATTTTGGACCTATGATCTCCCACATAAATCAAATGTAACTATTGGTCATAGGAAACGAAGCAGCTGTCCTGGAGCACTTACTCTCTGCTGGGCAGGGCTGGACAACCCGTATACAGTGCCTGTTCTTACAATAAGCCTGGGATACAGTCCCCATTTTACAGACGGGGCAACTGAGATGTTATTTGACCTGTTCAACGTCACCCAGCAATCAGGAGGTGGGACTAGGATTCCAACCAAGGAGTCAGCCACCAAAGCCCATGATATTGACCAGCAGCTGCGTTGTCTTCTACAAAGACTTTTTAATATTCATAACCCTTTTTTTGTAAAAGGCACTAAAATAAGTATCATAGATACTAAAAGGTTTAAACAAAATGCTTTTTTCCCATTTCTTCAAAATTTTCAGATATTTTTCTTCCCTAACTAGGGAAGAAGAGCTCAGACACTAGGAGGCCCCAACCCAGAGAGGCACCAGAACAGGCACCTGCGTTCCCACCAACGCTGGCGCCCCCACCGCATCTCCCATCCCTGCCTGGGGCTCTCTGCGTCAGGAAGGAGAGAAACGTGGGTTGGTACTGCCCTCTAGTGGCCACAAAGCTAACCGCAGCTGACCCATCCACGCCCATCCGGACCTGGTACCAAGCCCTGAGCTCCCGGGGAAGGAGGAACCAGCCCGTGATGGGCACTCCCACTACGGCTGCACCAGGCCTCTGAGACTTTACCCAAGTACTGACGCCGTGGCCCCAAATGGGCAAACCAAGACAGACTCCTGTTCACCCTTTTCCCCCTCATCTGCCTCCCATCCCTCCCTGGCTGATGGGCCATTCATTAGAAGTCAAGAGGAAGGCGCGCTGGGGCAGTGACAGAGTCCCGAGTGAAGGTCCACTGCCGTCCCTCCAACCCTGCCCACTCAGGCACTCCCTTCAGGAAGCCTTCTCTGGACCCCCTCCTCGGCACCATCCTCCGCTCTGCTCCCCCCACCCTCACCTGTCACGGTGAATACCAGGGGTACCTCCCCATGGACCCAGAGCACTTGTCAAGACCACCAGTATGTCTCCATCCCTGGGCACCCCCCGGTAAACAGGGAGTCCCGCCCACGGCCAGAGCCTAGGCATGGGAGCCTGCTCAGGTGACTACCCCAAGTTCACCCGAGCATCCCGGCCGGGAGCTTGGCTGGTGGCCAGAGCAACACCGGCCTTGGCAAGGCTCCCTCCCTCCTTTCCCAGCCTTCTTCGTGGTCCAGTGTGCCCTGGAGGGCCAGGCCGTTGGCCCCAGGGGAGAGAAGGGAAGGCTTCCAGAAATGACAGACTCCAGGATGGAGAAGGTGTAGACACTGGGGAGTCTGAGGGGGAAGGGCTGGCTCTCAGATGACAGCAGCCATGGTTTCCAGCGACCCTCTCTGCACGGAGATGGAGGAGGACCGTGCCTCAAAGAGGGGGCGACAGTCCCCTCTCCTTCCCCTTCCGCTCTGAGAGGTGGGAGATGGAAGTCTGAGAGCCAGCCAGCCCCGGCTTGAGGCATGTCAAGGCAGCAGAGGCTTCCCCACCTCAGCTACAGCCGGACGCCCAGGGTGTGGGGCCTCCCTGGCCAGCCAAGGGCACCTCGGAGTCACACCCAGTCCCCCCCTCCCAAGGCCTGAGTGCATTAGTGGCCTTCGGGCTGTCAGGAGCAATTCCAAATGCCCCATTTATATTCCTAAGCAGAAGACTTGTTAATATGGAGCCTGCCTCTGGGGGAATGGGGACGAGCTGGGTGAAAAGATGACAGATCACGCCCGATGGCCAGGCTGAGAGCGCTAATACTCACTCACACCTCATTCATCAGGGCCGCGGTCTCTCCAGGCCTTGTCTGCCACTGGGTCTTGGCCATCTCAGGGGTCCCCAGGGGTCAGCTCTGGATTCGTTGGGCTCTAAGGAGCTCAGGGCCTGGGGGAGGTGCGGAACAGTCTGTCCTGCCAGCAGGTCGGGGGGAGGGCGCCCAGCAGCAAAGAGGGTGCGGGGCCCCCAGCCCCGGCCCCACAAAGTGGGCATGAGTGAAACCCAAACCAGAGCATTCCTTGGCACCACACTTCTGCCTCCGGTACTGGCCAGAAAACCGAAGGCTCGGGTTCATCTTGGGCAGCCTCTGCCTGGGGAATGGCGGCCGGTCAGGCCATTGGGCCAGAAAGGGGCGGGGATGGCTCCTGCCCAGGGCGGGGTGGGAGCTCTCCACACACACTCACACGCACACACACAGGAACACATCACAGCCCAGACACAGGGCACGGCCCGGCCGGGCACGGCGGGGCGGCGGGCTCCGGGCCCAGTCCCAGGCAGAGTGGGTGTGCAGCGTGAGTAATGGTGGGCGCGGGATGCACCCGAATCCTGATAAGGGAGAATAATAACTTGTCAAAGATATATATGATATGTGTTTGCTTTCCCGACGGAATATCTATGGGGCTAATTCATCAAGCCGGCGGGCTGGCTGGAGACCCAAGAAGGGAAGAGAACAGGAGCACGTGACAGGGCAGGCCCCAGTCAGCTGGGGTGGGGAGGGGAGGGGAGGCCTCTTGGGCTGAGCCCATGCCAGGGCCCTGGGAAGCCCTGAACCTGGTCCAGCCCACTGCGGTCCCCCAGATCCCTGATGCAGATCTCTGGGTGCATTTTGGGGTCTGTAATCCACAGGCGATGTCCCATTTACTTGGGAAGCCCACCGTTCTCTCGTGGGCTCCTTCTCGCTTCCCTTTCTTTCTTCCTTCCTGCTGTGAAGACTGTGTAAAGCTTCCGATTTGAGAAGTTGGAAGATGATCAGAAAAATCTCTCCCCTTTCAGAGAGGAGAAGATAAACAGAATCTGCTCTCCCAGGAGAACAAAGCCCAGAGCTACAGCTAAGTGGGTGGGTCCTACCTGCGCCCTGTGTTCTACCCTTAGTTCCTCTCTCCTCCCACCCTCCCAGTCCCACACCCTCCACGCAGTCCCGGTAGAAGGACGAAGGACGAAGGACGGTAAGGGCAAGAAAAGAAGAGGGCCCATTCCCCTTCCCCAGGTCTTTTCAGGAATGCTGAGGCCGCAAAACCCACCTGGAGACCCACAGCACTACCTCCGGGGGCCCCACCTCCTTACCAGGAAAGAATTCTTTCATCTGTCTGTACCTGCTTCATCGCCAGGGGATTAGAGCTTCCTTTCTAATCCTGTCTCTTCCTTCCTCCTCTCTCTTTGTCAGAGTAATTTAAAAAATTGAATTAGTGTGCATCATCCCAGGCCTTCCCCAGGGGCTCTCTGGAGGCCTGCCTGTCCCTCCACACCTGCATTCTGAGCCAGCCGGGGTGCAGGCAAGGACCAGTCTCCAGAAGGGTGCCCCAGAATTCAAAGTCCCGAAGGAACGGTCCCTAGTGTTGCCCTCCCCCAGGACTGCCCACATCCAGACCCTGCCCTCACCCACCCTCTGCCCCTCGCAGGCCATCTTCCCCAATTCACTATCACCACATCCCCTCACCCTGATGTCAACTCAGCTGGTGGTTCCAGGCTGACATTCACCTCCACCTCTACTCATTCATCCAACAAAGGCTAAAGCCTCGACTGGACGCCAGGCTGCTGCTTGGCACTTGGGACACTTCAGTGAGCAAAAGAGATGACGAGCCCTCCGGAGTTGACTTGTTAAAATGTTGAAATACACCACTCTAGTTGGTGAACACTTACCAACACCCCACTCTTCCCTCCCCTACCTCCCCATGACCCACCAACCAGGGAGTTAACTTGGAGGAGAGGGCATCAAGACTCTGGCCAGCTCCCAGCCTGCTGTCCACCCTGTTTAGTAAGACCTGGTGCTACCTTGTTGTTGAATACTATGACTCCCACCCCTGATAATGCATCTGTGGCCCATGCTGTGGGAACTAAATGGGAGCTTCTCTGTGCAAGACTAGGTTCCTCCCTCCCTTCTTCCCTCTTTCCTTCCTTCCTCGCCCCCCCCTTCCTCCCCGCCTACGTACTTGTTTGAGCCCTAAGGGCTCCCTCCCAGTACCAGTATCCTCTCTTGGCCCTCAGCTCTGGGCACAGGTCTGAGAAGCCACCCACCAGGGCTCACAGCCCTTCTCCCTCCCACCCAGGGCCATTCTGACAGTGGCCAGCATCTTCTGGATCCTTAGGGCTAGGAAATATGGAGACCACGCTCTGAGAGTACCTCCCCCTCCCCATTTCTCCCTAATGGACAGTGATAGCCCATTCTGCCCTTCTCCCTGATTCCTGCCCTGCCCTGTCCACCGAGGGCAGGCCCAAAGCTTGAGAACACTGTCCTGTCCCCCTCCCAGGGCATGTACAAGGGGAGAATGAAAGGGGGGCCATGCCCCCTGCCAGGGCAGCTTGAAGCTGGAGAGCAATTAACTTGGCATTTTCAAACAAGGGCAGAGGAAGCAGGAGCCACAGGACTGAGTAAGCACATCGGAGAGGCGGGTGCCAAGTGGCTGGCTCAGCTCGTTAGCAGGACAGGGCTGAGCCAACGAGAAACAAGGTCAAGGAGGAGGGGGTAGGAGCCCCCAAATGGTGATGGGGGTCCAAGTCAGAAAGAGGGCCGCAGGCCCCTCCCCATTCCCTACCTTACAGCCAGCCTGGATACTCCCTTGGCTGCCAAGGCCACCAGACCAGGCTTCATGCTCCCATCCCCATCCCCCACTTCCCAGCAGCCCACCAATCAGCAAATATTCTCCACATTCTGTAAGTGCCCAACAACTGGGAGGCAAGGTGACACATGCTCCCCACCCCCCACCCCACCCTACCCCCCCCCCACACACACACAGGAGTTGGCCTCCCAGGAATATACCACCAAGGACTGGGACCTAAGGAGAAGCAAGGAGCTGGGAAGGATGGAGGAGTAGGGCTCAGGTGGCCTAGGAGACTTCATGGAGGAGGTGGTCTTTTTAGTAGCTACATTTAAAATAAGGTCTGTAAACTCTGCCTTTTTCCAAAAAGGGAAAAAAAAAAAAAAAGCCACTGAACCCAGCCATCTGCTAAGTACTTTGCCAGGTGCTGGAAGCATTACCCACATCACCTAGGATCCCTACACCAGCCTGGAAGATTCTTCTCAGCTAGGAGGAAGCAGGACTCGCCCTTGCCATACGCAGGTGCTGACACTGTACTCATTTTAGAAATGAAGAAATGGAGGATCAGAGAGACCGGAGATCACACAGGTGGTAAATACAAGAGCCAGGACTCAGACCCTGAAGTATATGTTTCCAAAACTCATGGCCTCTGTCTCTAAAAGTAGTGACGGTGAAGCTGACACCGCCCAGCTGGCTACCTCCTGAGATTGTCACCAATTACCAGACTCAAAAATATTAGTGACATTGAATTTGCCCTCCAAAGACATCCGTTCAATGCTGATGAACCTGCTGTGTGTTCCATGGTAGGCATCAGACTATTCCACTTGAGGGGTCGTGGGATGGGAACCACCTTGCCCCGGGTGTGTGGCCCCTGACTGGAGCCTTCCAGGGCTGGATTCCAGGCACCACTCTGAGGAAACCACTCTCATTTTAAATTCCTGGCCCCCACGTAAGGCAGCCGCAGCTCCTGGCCTGCTCGCAGAACTCATCTGCCCAGTGGGTCCTGTGGTCCCAGAGCCATCAAGCACAGGAAACTCCGCTTCCAGGGAGGGCTCTCTGATGGGTCATCACTCAGGAATTCCCCAGGGACCTGTGCCGATGCTGGGTGTTTACAACATGAAACACCTTGCCTGCCTCGTAGGTGAGAGACCCCCATCTCCATCAAGGTGAAGCAGCATGGTATCCTAAGAAAAATGCCCAGCAGGTGAAGGTGAGAGACACTCCAGTCCTTCCACCTGGAAGGAAGGGGCAAATAATTCTACACGAAAGTCCCTCCATGATCCACCCCTCGCTTTAGAAACAAGGACAACTGAGCCCTATCACGGAAGGATGGAGATTTGTCCCACCTCTGAAGAGATGGGGCCAGGATGTGAACTCAGCTTCTCCTTCCCTTCTGATCATGTGCCCAAAGATACAGGGAACAGGTCAGTGGAGATGCTGGAGGCAGGATGGGGTGAGGCCAGGCCTCGTGGCCCCTAGCCCCCTGGGTTGCTGTCACACACACCCATTCCAGCAACTAGCTGGCACGGGGCTTCTCTGGGTGTGTCTGGGGCTTCAAGGTCTTCATGTGAAGAAAGGGTCCTTCCTCCCAGCCTGGCCAATGTAGAAGCGGTGGGGGGAGGGACACCCAGACTGTCTCAAAGAGACCCACGGTCTTGAGCCTCAGAGTCACCAAATAATCACTAGCAACCAGGATGGGGGGGGACCGGTGGCAACAGCACCCGATATCTTCCCTGTCCCCCTCCCCTGCCCACGCACCCAGCCAGGTCCCTTGTCTTCCTCCCCAGCCCACATCCCTTCTAACATTGAAAGAATTCTTGCAATAACGAAGCCATACCCTCCTTCAAGTCTTGCGCACTCCAGGCACATGGGGGTGGTGCTCTTCCCCAGCTACCCTGCACCCTCACCAGCATGGAGCCGTTCCCTCCTCCTTCCCTGTCTCAGCCACCTGAAATCCGTCCTACCTTTTAAGACCCAGTTCAAAACTCGCCTTCTCCACTGTCCCTGCTGGGAGTCTCGGCGCCCCGTCCAGGATGCTCCCAGTGTTTCATCATTTCATCACATGATGCAGTGACATCTGTACGTGTTCTGTCCCTAGCACGGCACGTGGCACAAAGAGAGCCCAAAACTCATTCTTAACTGAAGGAGTAAGTCCAATGTGATCATGATGTTACAGGTGAGGAAACTGCACCCAGGAGAAGCTGAGCGGCTTCCTCAAGGTCACAGAGCTGGTGAGTCCTGGAGGCAACTCCAGAACCCATAAAAAGGTGGGCTCCACCCTATCCTTGCTCCCTGACGCATACTGCCTCTTCCCACCCGAATCAGGCCAAGGGCCACAAGCTCAGGAGGGGTGACTCTGTTACCCCCGACCACATCGCTCATGCAGGAGAGCACAAGTGATCTATACAGAGAAAAGAGGAGGAGTTAGCTCTCTGGATCTCTACACCGGGGGATGAAGACACACAATGTTAGTGCCCCAGCCTCCCTCCCCCCACCACGACCCTCCCCTATTAACTAGTGGAGTTAACCCCTCTCCCAACACTTGGATTAATCACCCACTTGCCTTCTTGCTTTGCTTTATGGCCGCTTTTACAAGTCTCTGTAACAATGTATCGCCCTTTGCTTACACAGCTAGGTTTGTGCTTTGCTACTCAGTTTTTCAAAACTAAATAGGAGCTGTGATCTCTTCAATGCTTAACACGGTTATGTTCAAGTTTCCCCAGTGCAGTGAACTCTGAGCAGATGCCTATTATAAAACCAGGCCACAAAAGCATGTACAGAGTTCTCCCATCAGATAACACCAGCTCTCTTCTAAAAGCCACTTTATTTTAGGCACTGAATTAATGGTGTACAAATGACATGCACAGTAATGTGGAATTAGCATATGTCTTGATTTTTTTTTTCTTTCAGGAAAGGATTTTGTACGTGTGTGAAAAAGTCAACTGCTCAGGCCCTTGTCTAACGGGGCTGTTTTGATCCCAGTTGTCTGACAGCGGGGACCTGCCCTCGTGTTTACAGGCAGAAAAGAAGCCCCGGGAGGGTGTGAGGAGAAGCAGACTTGGAGGGTTCCCCAGCCCCCTCCTCTCTCCCCTCGGGCCAGCCCTCACCACGGTGGCTTTGGCCCACAGCTGCCCTAGCCCAGGGACCCAGTGGCAGACAGAAACAGACCTACTTTGGTTTCCATGGCAACTGCAGGCATAGGGAGGCCGACCGAGCGAGCTGCAGCCAGCGAGGCAGCTGGTTTGAAGGGTGGTGATCTCTCTGCGGACCGGCAAGGCAGAAACACCAGGGACCGGAGGCAGCAACCAAGCCAGGAGGAACCACGGGAGCTGGGCACACAGAGTCTGTGGGGACCTGTCTCCCCAGCTTGCACGTCTGTGGGTGCACACGCGAGCACCCACGCTCACCCACTCCCCTCCTTCACCCGCCCAGCCAGGCAGAGGCGCGTGCCCAGAAGTGCACAGCTCTCCTCCACTGTGAACACACAGAGACCCACGCTCACAAACTCAAAAGCGTGTTCGCATCAAATGCATTCCAGCTTTACATCTTGAAACATTTTCACACTCAAAGGTACACACCCTTGTGCATTGGGGCATAATCTAGAAGATGTGCACGCAGAAGCATCCACATTCACCCCAACATGCACCGTCTACACACACACCGTCACGTGCAGGCACTGCCCACCACCCTCGCACCCGGGTGCACACACAGACCCACACTCACAGGGAGAAATGCAGGCTCATACTCACCAAGGCACTCACAGGGGCACCCCGGCCTCCACACAGACACGGATGGGAACATCGGAAAGCTAAAACTCAGACACTTTCTGAGACGACTCAGAAATGAGAGGCGGCCCCGTTCAGGACCACGGCAGCACCACAAAACCTCCAAAACAACCCTCCCAGCTTGCCGCCTCATAAAGAATGCCTACCACTGAAAAAGGCCTTTAATCTTCTCTGTTTATTTACTCCGAGCAGTTCTTTTCTGTGTCCTCCATAAATGCCCAAAGGACGGAAATCTAACAATCCTGTGTCGTTCGGACTTGAAATAAAAATTGTGATGATAGACTCACAGAGAAGCACACTACTTTAAGACACTTGTATGTGTCCACTCCATGAGGAAGCTGGCCCGTCTCTGGGCATGCTTGGGTATACTCGTGGCCTGGCTACCCCCATAAGGCAGGAGAAGAGGCCTGCTGGACGGACAAATTCACAGAGCGTGGAGGAACTTGATGGAGTTAGCTCCTGACCACCTGGAAACACCTGACAACCACAGCCTCCATATCCTCGAGACTCAGAGGTCACAGCAGTCAAGTCCTGGTGGGCGGGAGTGGGAGGGGATGTTTGGTTGAGAATCTCTTGAAGCACATTTGAAGATTCATGACATGATTTCAATATTGCCCTATTGATCACTTAATCAAAGCGCCAAAGTTGGAAGATGGATGTACATGTGTATATTCCTGTTACAGTAATAACAGCTAATACTGGACACAGAAAGGTCAATTAATGCGAAGCTATTGTTATTATGATGATTTTAGATTGATAACGAAAATAATCTAGTCCTTAAAGATGAGGAGTTGTTGAGCTGAACCTCCTTACTCCATAGGATTTTTTTTAAAGATTTTATATATTTATTTGATGGGGGGAGACACAGAGAGAGAGAGAGCACAAGCAGGGGGAGCGGCAGGCAGAGGGAGAGGGAGAAGCTGGCTTCCTACTGAGCAGGGAGCCTGACATGGGGCTTGATCCCAGGACTCTGGGATCACAGCCGGAGCCAAAGGCAGATGCCCAACTGACCGAGCCACCCAGGCGTCCCGCTCCTTAGGATTTTAATTCAATAAGTCCTCCTCGGTGTTAGCAGAGGTGGGTGAGCGCCTTTGTGGTACTTCACAGGACAGTCCTGCATACAGAAGTTCACTGTATTCCTGACCATCTCCTGTGCACCAGGCAGCATGCTGGGGGCAGTGGGGGCGCTCACAGATTAGTAAGACCCAGCCCCAAGCCTGGACGGGCCCAAGATCTAGCCAGGAAGGGGTGGGAGAGCAGCCCTGGAAATGTATAATACTTAGTCTCCGGTTCCCACAAAGGCCAATGCAGAGGGCATTCCGCACAGGAAGGGAGCCATTCGCCGATAGAGAAGAATCCAGAAGGGGTGGAAAATCAGAGGAAGCTGCAGGGAATAAGTCACTTTACGCTGGGCCTGAATGCAAAAGTAGGTTCAGACAAGCCACGTTCTGGAACGGGGCTCTGGATTCCCAGGCACCACTGCAGAACCGCTGGGGTTGGTCCACCCATGTAGCTAGAGGGATGGTCCTGGCAGGAGCAGGGAGAACAAGCAGCAAAGGCAGACTGAAGGCAGATTCAGAAGGCTTGGTCCTGGAGTATCATTAGCCGTGTGAATGGGTCAGTCCTCTGTTGGGGAGAAACATGTCTGGGTGCAGGATAGGGATGTGGGAGCCTCCCGGCCAGACATCACAGTTTAAACTGCACCCTCCAGGGAACGGAGCTGAAGCCCTCGTCCGCACCCCTGCACCTAGCTCGGTGCCTGACCCATAGGCCTTCCATAAATGTTTGCTGAACGGCCTGGCGTGGCAGGGTCACGCAAGGAAAATGGCATTAAGAGTTGGGTGACCCGGAGAGCTAGTTCGAGCCCACTATTGACTGGCTGCGGGACCCCGGGACGAAGAGTTAACCTCTCCAGTTCTCGGTTTCCGCACGGGTGAAACGAATCCGATAAAGCCCTGACCTCTCCGGTGTAGCTGTTCTGAGGCTCACAGAGGGCACAGTCTGAAGGTGCAGAACACGGGCCCAAGCGGGCCCTCACCGCTGCGCCCAGGGATCGCCTTGCCCAGGGACCATATGCAGGGAGAGCTGGCACAGTCGTCAGCAATTACCTGCGCCCCAAGCCCCACACCTGCGCTCCATTTCCGCACGGGCAGATGGTGCACGCTGGCCATGCGCCAGGGCGTAGGCTCCCCCCTGGGAGGCCCCCGCCCATACCTCGCAGCAGACAGTCGCCGACAGCCCCCCACAGGGACAGACGCAGCAGAGAGAGGGCCCCCCGGGGCGAAGGGGGCAGCCACTGAAGAGGACGTGGGCCCCACGCGACAACATCCAGACCGTGGCGTATCCCGGGGGCACCCCATCCCTTCGACAAAGAGCACTCCTCTCCCAAGGCCAAGGGAGCAGCGAGGCTAACTGCTGAGGTTCTCACATCCCTCGGAAAGGTGAGCAGAGAAAGTGTCTGTTCCCTGCTTCCCACGTAGAGAAATGGAGGCTCAGAAAGATGAGGTGCCATGTGGCTGGACACACAGGTATTGAGAGATGGAGCCAGAGGAAATCCAGGCCTCAACTCCAAGGCCACCATTCTTCCGTGGCCTGGTGGTGCTCTGGTTCCACAGACCACTTAGGCCACTCCTGGCGGGGAGGTGGGGGGGGACAACAATTCTTCCTTCACCCAAAGCCAGCTGTGCCTCCCTCCAGCCCAGCCACTTGGCCATCCCCCATGCTGTCCCACATACCCTAATGTGAGTAGGGATCCGAGCCAAGTGTAAATCGGGAGATTAAGTCAGGAAATACACACAAAAGAATGACTTTTTAAGAAAAATAGATGACTTGTTCCCAACTGTTCTTGTCCTCCGTGACGGGAAATGATTGCAAGCTGATCTTGCTACTATAGAATTTTAGATTCTGCTGCTTGGAAAGAACCTTTAAAGACATCTGGCCTAAATGCCACCCCCGGACAGGCCTATCTCTGGCTACGACATCATCACCAAGCCCTCATCCAGCCTGAACTCTCACACCTTCCCAGACCCTGAGCTCGTGATTCCCTCCCCACCCATCTCTGGTGATTACAATATTTTTGCTTTCCTTTAGCTGAAATCCATCAGTCTCCTTAAGGATCTAATGGTCTCTGCTGGGGTCACGACCGCAAATCAAACCTCCCCCTCTTTTCACAACCCCGTTGACATTAGGAGGCCGCCTTGTCTCTTCCTGTCTCAGTGGCCCCGGTGCCTTCAACCATCCTTCAGAAAGGCACGCTGGTGAGTTCTTCTCTTAGCTTCCAGACACGCTCTGGCTCCGGTCCCATCCTTCAGCGCCCAGCACGAACCTGTGCTCTCATCACAGCTCATACAGAGTGTTAGGCTCATTCCATGGGTCATCTCCTTTATTCCTGACAACCACCCCGGGAGGTAGATGCAATTATTGTACCCATTTTGCAGATGAGGACACTGGGAAGTGAAAGAAAGCAAGAGCTCCACAGCAAGAGGCCGGGAAGGCTCAGACCCTCCCTGCTACCTCGTGGCCCCCAGAGGAGTGCAGTCACCTTCTCCAGTGGCAATGGCAGAGTGACAAGAGCACTGGGTTCAGCATCCCGAACATCTGGCTTAGCCTCCCACTCTCTCCCACTTATCACACCACCCAGGCAAGCCGTCTCTCTGGATCTCCTGGTCTGTAATAGGGGAATCCACTGCAAGGCGCTTACAGAGAGGAAAATAGACTTAGAGATGTGCCCCGAAGCCCGGTACTCTGCATTAGCTCCCAGTGCCCCCTCCAAGAGCCCCATTGCAACTGGGCTCATGGGAACTAGAGCAGTGAAGGGATCCGTGCCACCTCCTAGGGTACCCGGGCCGTCTCCAGGAGGGAGCCAGGTTCAAGTCTCCAGGTCCCCCACCCGGCCGGGAGTTACTCTCTAAAATGATTTGTCAAGTGACAAGCAAAAATATATTACCAATTTAAGAGTGTGATTTTCCTGCAACTTTTTAATCCTCGGGCTGTTGTTGAATAGATTAAAGTGTCTGCTTTGATCCATGCATTTAGATGGAAACATAAATATAGCCATCACTTACTCTCTCAGCCGCCAGGATGGGCGTCATGCCGCACCACGCTGGCTTCCAACCCAGCCAGGGTGATGCATGAGAATGACCTTCGTGTCATTCAGATCCCTCTGGATCTGCTCTGGCCCATGCCCGCAGGGCTGTCACCTCAGCCGACCAGAGCTCATGGTGGGAAAGAGTCACTCGGGAAAGGGTGGAGCCGTGGACCCTGGCGCCCAGGGCCGTGAACTTCCCCCGGCTCGGCAGAGCCCTGCCAGAATAAATCTCCGGAGAAATGGATTTTGAAGAGGAATTTGGTGCATAGATCTTCCGTCAGCGGAGCAGACTCGGATCAGCTGTTTTTCAGGCTCGCTGCTTATCCAGAAATACATCTATTTCCACATGGATCTAGGGCAAGGTTGCCTCTTCCTTCTCCGGTGGAGGAAGCCAGAGGGCAGGGAGTGGTCGTGGCCGCAGGGGCGCCAGGCAGGGCGGGGCCCGGGTCTGGCACGGGGAGGCTGCAGTTTGCGCAGAGGACAGCTGTGCCAGTGCTGAACCCGGGGCTTCTTGGGCCTTCTCCAACCCCGGGCATCCTGTCCTTGCCCTCCCCACGTATTTTGTCAGCACACCAGCCCCTCTGCACCCCTCTGTCCACTAGCTTCATGACTCCCTGACTCTGTAGTCCTCCCAGGTCCACAGGTCTGCATAGTGGCACAGCGAAACATGCTCACATCAAGGGCCCCCACCGAGCACCCACCGAGATCGGCTGTGCTTGCCTGTGGATGCAGCTTTACTCTGGGCCTGCCTGTCGACACCGGGCAGGCAAGTGGGCAGCATGGCTGGCGGGGTCTGGGGGCAGTGTGGAAGGCAACGAGGCCTCAAACAACAGCCTGTGAGATGCTCTAAGTAGTAGGTGGGCCGGGACTCACAAGAGCCTTGGGCATGTGGAGAGCCACATAGTCAACCCGCACAGATGGAGCCAAGGGGCCTGGAAAGAGTGAGCTCTGGTCCTGCTTCCAAAGGGCCTTTTGGCAGGAGAGTCACTTTTATGCCTCCTTTTCCCAAACCTCCTTGAATAAATTGAGCTCCTTTCAGCAAAGACCTTTCATGCTACGAAGACCCAGGCCCCCCAGGGCAAGCTGGGGACAGCCACTAGGCAGAGGACAGGAATAACCCCACCTCGGTGATCTCTGCTCCCCTACCTGGTCCTGTTCTCTGCCCCTCCCACAGGCCAAGCCTGCAGCCCCAAAGGCTCCTGTTCTAAGAGCGCCCAGCCAGATCTGCCCAAGTACCAGGCCCTGCCTCTCCTCTCTGCCCTGTATGCAGACCCCCTACCACACAGTGGGTCCAGTGGGCCCTGTGTGAGCTCTGTCCTACCACACATTTATGCAGCCACCTTTCTCCTCCTGAAAGCTTCCAGCTCCATTCTCGTCCTCCCCCTCCTCCCAGCAGTGCCAGTCTCTCCCCCTGCTCTGCTTCCAGTCACTCCTGGCCTTCCCCAGCCCTCCCAGCCCTCCCCACATGCTGACACATGGTGCCTGTGGGCCCTATGGAGCCTGGTACACGTTCCCACTCTCTGCCTCCAGGCTCTCCTAACCCTCTGTACTTGGAAACGTGAGTCCCCAGCACCCACTGCCAACCTGTCACCCACTTGTAGCCTTTGTCCCACTTCCCTGCCAGACCTCCGTCCTTCCTAGCCCCGCCCACCGGCGCGGCCTGGCCTCACAAATGGGACCTTTTCCAGCTCCCCTCCTTCCCTTCCAGCTGCCTGGCTATGCCTTCTCTGTCACTCTCTCTAGCTCTTCTTCCTCCTCCCACTGCCTCTTTGGTCAGCTGTGAGGTACTAGCCCAATTTCCTTTCTACCGTGTCTTCTCTGGACACAAGGATCTACACCCCACCCCTCCCGGGCCACCCCCCTCCAAGCCTTCAACCACTGTTTGCATGTGACTAGCGCACAGGTTAGTAGGGCTGGGCCAGCAGTTCTGTGGAGAGTTCCCAACGACTCATCAGTCCCTTTCAGGTTCCTAAGGAGCTCTGCCGTCACCCCTAAGTCGTCCACCCCAAAACAAATGAGTCATCTGCCCTCCACGGCCAACACCTCCTCCAAGAGTGACCAGTGAGGTACCATCTTTCTCTCGTTTCCTATACTGGATCCAAGGTTACTCTTCCTTTCCCCTTAACCAGTGCCCCCCCAACCCCACACATGTGCAACCCATCAGCAAGCATCCTCTTGTTACCTGTGAAATGCCTTGGCATCTGCCCAGCCCTTCAGTCCCCATAGCTCAGGTCCCAGCCCTCATTTCTACTCGCCCGGATTGTTGCAGGAACCACCACCTCATCTGCCTCATCCTGCATCATAGGCAGAATAATGCCTCTTCCCCAAAACATACATGCCCTAATCCCTGGAGCCTGGAAATACGTTGAATATGGATGGGACTACAGATGTTTACAACTGAGATTATGGACCAGAATAGAGAGGTTATCCTGGATTATCTGAGTGAGTCCAATCTAATCATCTGACTCCTTAGAAGCAGAGAATTTTCTCTGGCTGGGGTCAGAGAGATGCAGAGAAAACAGTGGGAGAGACACAGCAGAAAGGAAAGCCAGGGAGCTTCCAAGCACAAAAAGGATTTCACATGCTGTTGCTGCCCTTGAAGCATAGAGGCCCACAGGCAAGAACTGGGGCACGGCCTCGAGGAGATCAGGGTGGAGTGATCTCCACAGCCAGAAGTGGAATGGGGGCCTCAGTCCTACAACCACAAGGAATAGGATTCTGCCAACAGCCTGAAAGAGGCTGGAATTGGCTTCGTCCTACAGCCTCCCCACAGGAGCACGGAAAGCCAACACCTTGATTTCAGTGTTGTATAAACCCAGAGCAGAGAAAACGGTCAAGCCAAACTGCCCTTCTGGCCTGCGGAACTGAGATAATAAACTTGTGTTATTTAAGCCACGAATGTTGTGGTCATCTGTCACAGCAGCAATGGAGCTACCACAGCCCACCATGGTCCCTTCAGCAAACCCCCGCCCTAAGATCCCCCTCGCACCCCCACACCCTGCAGAACTCCCAGCCACGGCGCGTGGGTGTCCCAAACCCCCAGCCCAAAGTCCAAAAGAGTCGAAGAGTCAGCCTCCAATCAGCTTTCCCTTGTAGCTCATCCCTCACAGAAACACCCACTGAAAATACACTGGCCACCTTCACTTCCTGCAAACTTTGCTCTGAGTATCCCCACCTCTGGGGCTTGATTCACACTGTGCCCTCGTATGGAATTCCCTTTCCTGTCCCCTCCTTCTGCCACTCCAAACCTGATCTCCCCTCCTCCATCACGCCTCCCTGAACCTCCAGCCTGAGAAGCCTCACTCCCCCATGCTCTCTGCCTCACCCACTGGGCACTCAGTGCCCATGGCTTTGTGTTAGCTTCTATCTCCCCTCCACAGCCTTCCCAAGTGATGGCGAGACCCACATCTGGCATGTGTCTTCTATCCCCCACTGTGCTTAGAACAGTTCTGGATACACAGTAGAGGTCAACAGAAACCTGCTGAATTACAAACAAAATGAAAATGTTTCCAGGCACAGCCCTATTGAGCACTAGGACCAGAGGGCAGCTGGACTCTGGAGTCAGGGCAGATCAGCCTGGGACCTGCGAACCAGCCACAACCTACCTGCCCGGCAGTGTGAGAGGACGGCATGGGCTGCCCCCAAGTGTGGGTCAGACAGCCATGAAGACTCCGGAGGGAAAAGAGAAAAGAGAAAAAAGATTAAGAGGGCACAGACAAGGAGGGCCAGAGAGGAAAGGGGGAGAGGAAACAGGGAAAGGAAGTGAGGAGGAGGGAGAGAAGCTGGTGTTTCTCCCTCAGTGGGCCTTGGAGATACACCATGATCTCCAGAAGATCCCTAGCCTGCCGGGGTGAAGGTGAGGTAAGGAAATGGAAACACCCCACCCCCCTTGGCCACCACAACTAAGAAATTATGTAGAGTAATTAATCAAAAGCTAATGAGAAATGTGTTTTCTCTCCCGGCCTAGCCCCACATCATATTCTTATTAGCTGAGGTTATTACAATAGTAATCATGCGTGCTCCAGGCGCAAATTGGGTTTTTTGCTCCACTGCCACCAATTTAGAAAACCATTAATGGCAAGATAAAGCCCCCATAGCTCACACCAGGCCAAGCCTGGGGAACCTGCTGGCGGTTCCTGCTCCCACTGTCCAGAGAGAGGGCTCCCCAGGGATCTAGAGGTCTGACCGCTGGAAGGAGCCACACACTGGGGGACTGGGCCTGGGGCAGGGGGGGGACCTCGGATCACACACACACACACACACACATACCCTCCAGTGTAATCACAAGGGTAGGGATGGCCCTTCTGGAATGAAGCATAAAGCTGAGTTTGCCTCTGGGATCCCAGCCATCCCGTTTTCCCTTAAGCCCTCTGCCCCTCTAAACCTATTCCCTAGAAAGGGCTGGGTTACGTCTGTGGTTCCCAGACACAGACACACCGTGGGATGCTGCCTCCTGATGAAGATCTACCAGTAAAAAGAAGGGCAACAGTTTTTCATAAAGCTAACGGACTCAATTTAATTCTGAAGTTGTCCTTCCTGTTTGGTTTGTGGTTTTACATTCGTATGTGTGTGCGCATATGGACACCGTAACTACTGAACCTTTCCTGGTCCTCAGGACTCTTTCTGTTCCAGGGAAGGGACTTCAAGTATTACTGCACACCTAGAGGTATGCTGGCTCGGGGAACCAGGAAGAGCAGAAGGAAAGCCAGAAAGTCAGGTCCCTCTCACTTTCTCGTCTCTCTGCACCGCGCTTTTTTCTCTCTAAATGTGAGCTTCCTCCCTGGGTCAGGCTCACCGGAGGAATGAGCTCTGGGTCGGCAGGACCAAAGGCTGCTCTGGGCTTATGTTATCTTTGCTTAGGATCTCAGAGGAAGAGATCTTCGTGCCCCCTCTGCCCGCACGCATGAAATCCAGGGCAGAGCTCCAACTGTCCCACTGTGGGATAGATATACATATATTCTAAGGGATTGGCCAGGGATGTCCAGGGATGTGTCATGGGATTACTCCTGAGGACCAGGCAACAGTACCGTCCTGCTGCCCCACTAGAACAGGGGAATGCCAATGCCCTAAAGGAAGTAGGGATAGAGTAACCGAAAAAGAGGGGTCCGGGGTGCAGTGCAGACAAACAGGCATCTGCCACAGCGGCAAAATAAGCATCATAATGTCAGTTCTCCAGCCACACTGCAAAAGTGCTCCTGGAAGTCTCAGGAACCACCTGGTCAAATACCGAGTCTCCAGAAAATGTCAAAGGCCAGTTTGGCCGTGTCAGTCTGTCAGGATGTTCCATTACTTTAACCACAGTGATAAGGTGCTACTGGAGGCCCTTAGCAGCCCACCTGGTAAAGAGAGCAGTTACAGAAGACCAGAAAGCCTATCTGTGACATCAGAACATACTGGCAACTCTTCCAAGCCATTTCAGACATGCTGCACTGAGAACCAAGGTGTAAGTCTAGAAAGTTCTCACACCCATAGTGTTATGAGTGTAAAGCCAGCAGCAATTTCTCTACAGAAGGAACTTCCCGGGGGGCCCAAGATGTCATGGACATTCAGTCAGGTGAGCTTGAACACAGTCCCAGACTGTCTGGCCCCTAAGCAGAATGGCTTTCCCTTAGCCCCATACACTCCGCACACCTGACTTGTCCATTGAATTGATCGGAAGGATGGTCACAACATACTTTGGTTTGCTTTGGTTATTTTTATCATTTATTATTTAGCTGTTTAAACCCATTGTCTCCAGAAGTCCCCCAGATTAAGAAACTGCCCTGAAACGGGCGTGACTTTGAAGTAGAGACACTTCTTACAGGCTGTTTGGCTTTGAGCAAAAACTCTTTGGCCTCTCTGATCCCCAGTTCCTTCATCGGCAAAACGTACCTTCAGAAATGGTCTTTGAGCCCCGCCCCCCAGATAGCCAGAGACGTTCTAAGACCATTTGGTAAGCTTTGCTGGGCACTCACTCAGCATCAAGCAAGGTGTGAGGGGAGGAGGGTGACCTCATCCTGGCTGGGGAGACACATGCCCGACGAGTGTGAGTCAAAGGACAGTGCACACATCACAAGACAGGAATGACCCAAGGGCTATGGTCATTTAAGAGGAAGAAGGCACTGCTTCAAGCTGTGTGGAGGACACATCGGGAGGAGGAGGAGATGTCTATTCCTCAAGCTGTGAGGAAGGCGGAGCATTTTCTACAGAGGGGATGGGCCAAGCAGAGGTCTAGAAACAAGATTACTAGGAGTGGGTAGGCTCCCTCCTCTGAATCTGGAGAAGGCCCAGCTGGAAGGGTCCTCCCTTCTGAACCATCTGCTTCTTCTTCTACCACAGCTCAACCTTCTCCACTGTGCAGTCATGGGTGACAATGCCTGGACACAGCCAAAGGGTGGCATGGGAGACAGGTTACCTCAGGACCTGTCCCTTTAGAATCTATGACACCCTCAGCAGGACCATCCATGATCTGTCCCACGCCAGCACTTCCCCTTATCTGCCTCTCCAGCTTGGCCAAGGTTCAGTGCAGCTAATTAGCAGCAATTGGCTCAGCTCTCCCAGCCCCACCCCTGCCAAATGCTGAGGCTTCCTTTCCCTCCTGCAGGGAAGGCACAGAAGGTAGCAGAGGCAGGGGGCAAGAGGAAGGAAGCAGCCGCTCTGGGAGTTGACTGAGGCAGATAAAAGGGAGGGAATGGAGGGATTTGGGAACTAAACACTGAGTCATTAGGCTGGGCAAGCTGAAGGCCTCCCTAGCTCCTTCTCGGACTGGGTCTCCTTTGTAGCACACAGCCCATTCCCACAGTTTCTCATTAGTTTAGTCTCCAAACAATCTGGGACAGAAGTATTATTATTTTTTTCATGTCTTTATTCTTTGGTCCTCTCTGAGATCCACAAGGGAAGGGACCATGTCAGCCTCATCACCGCTCTGCATCCCCAGTACTATATACAGCGCCCAGCATGGAGTTGGCATCCAATAAATAGTTGCTGGATGGATAGATGGATGTATGGATGGGTGGATGGGTGGGTGGATGGATGGATGGGTGGATGGATGGGTGGATGGATGGATGGATGGATGGATGGGTGGATGGATGGATGATGAATGGACAGGCACATGGATGGATGGGTGGATGGTGGATGGATGGATGGATGGATGGATGATGAATTACCCCATTTTATGAAGTAAGAAACTGAGAAATAGAAGGGGAAAAAGGTGACTTACCCAAGACCAATTTGACTGCTAGCAGCAGATCAGCACTAAGCCCCCAGTTCACTGGCACCCCCAGCCGGCATGCGTCCCAAAATCCCAAACTGCTCTGTCTTCATGGGTTTCTTGAACTTGCTGAGCCAAGAAAGGCCACCCTTCTGAAGCTGATTCCAATCCTTCTTCTGGCAGCTACTGCCAAGTCAGCTCCACAAAAAGTAGTATCCCCCAAAGCCCTGTGGCCATGGACTATCATTCTGGAAAAATCTGACCAAGAAAAGTGGGAAGGGGGAGGTAGATGATGGCATCCAGAGTTTGAGCCCCCTCAGAGGAACTGAGAACCAGTGGTGTAAGGTGCACAGTGCGGGACCTGGAATCACACAGACAGTTAAAATCCCAGCTCCTTCCCTTCCGTAAGCCTCTGCTCTGGCTACCCACCAGGCAGCCACCCTCCCCACTGCAGTGCCCTCCCTCCTTCTCTCAGTCTCAGTGAACCTGACTCCTAACCTCTCCAAACCTGTCTCCCAGACAATACCAGCCACACACCAGTCTCTGAAGGTTAAATCACTGATGAGGCAAAATCCTGGCCTTGTCGCAGTCCCCGGGTCCTACAGAGACTCCCTGCCTCCTCACTCCCCTGAAACCCCAAGCTCCAGCATCAACACACATTCCTTTCCAGCCCTTCCACGTCCTAATCTTGAGATCTTCTCACTGCAGCCTCCCTTCTCCAGCTCAGACTCTACCCACCATCTAAGGATCTGGCCCTTTCCCTTCATACCAGCTCCGTCCCCGCCTCTGCCCCAGAGTGAAGCAAGGCCCTTCCTCCTTCAGCTCCTGTGCTTTCACTTCAGAACCTGCTTGCCCTCTAGTTCCAGGGTCATTTCTTAGTCTCCACATGAAACTTCTTCCCACGTTGAACTCTGCCCCTTCCAAGGAGGCTACCATCAGACTTTCCACATAGACCCTGGGGAGGCCATCTGGCTCCCACCGTACCAGTCATCCCCTTCTCCCTGCTGGTTTCCTAAAATCCCCAGAACAGACAGGGGGTCCTTCATCTCAGATTCAGACACTTTGGGGTCTGTAGGGACACATGCACGTCTTCTAGGAAAGGGTCCAGAGTTGGAAAATTCCCTGATACCAGCAAACCTGAGATTCACTGCCTGGAAGTCCCATTTCCCTTTCCACCTCTGGCATGACTGACAGCTCAGGTTCAATGCTTCCAACTCCGTGTGAATTTTGCCCTTTCAAAGTCCACTTGACAAGATTCCTCCTGCCACAGACCTTTGGTCCCCTCCCCCTGGTCCTGGCCTCAACACAAGGCATTGCTTCATTGTGCCTCGGGGGCCTTAGTATGCAAGCCTTGAACAAGTCTTGAGCAGCCACCATCCTTCCTCCCTCCAAAACAGAGCCTTCCCATGGGAGACCCCCCCAGGGCCCTGGGAGTCTCCTTGATGAGGACAGAGGTGATCCCCAGGGAAGGGGATACACACAGTGGGTGCTGCATTAGAGGTGAGAGGGTGTCTTGTTACAACAGGTAGAACTAGAACCCTGGTGAAAGTACGGATTCCATAGAAATTTGGAGAAACATCTTAAAGAGACCCCAGGAGACCATTTGATGCAACCAATAATTCAAAAACCCACGTCAGTAGCACCTTCACGGTACCCAACACTGGAGGTACATAGACAGACACAGCCCACTGAAATGGTGTTCATGTGAGTCTCACTTTTCAGAAGAGGCAACTGGGGCCAGAGGGGTTCATGGCTTGTCTAAGGTCAAACAGTTTGTAAGTAAAGGAGAGAAATGAGATAAGACCGAAGCACCCTATCTTCTTAGGTTGGATTGAGAGTTCATGACATGTGCTCCTGTCCAAGGACCCCAAATGTGACTGCACAGCCCCTGCCTCCAGCTCCGGAAGTGATGAGTGACTGGGAGGGCTGCCTGAGAGTGGGCAGACACTGGAGTTACCACGTCTCTGTTTTGCCTGAGGCACCCAGAGGAGTGTGGGAGAGAAGCAGGAAACCACAGCTTGTGCATGCAAATGAGTGGCTGCATAATTAATCATCATCAAACAGTTTCATTAAAAGATGGAGCTTTGTGGCTGTTTGTCTTGGGGAAAAAAAAAACACTGAAACAGCAGGAAAGGGAGGAGAGAAGAGAGGCTCGGACCGTTCAGGTCCAACTCAGAAACTAATGATTCTGGCCCACTGGGGGAGGTCAAGGGTCTAGGGATGGTGACAAGCACTGTTAAGAAAGGAGGCTGATGGCTCCAGGATGCCATTAGCCCCCAAATCTTAGACTCAGGGTCCCTGGAAGTAATCACATCTGTCCTGGATGGGGACAGTGCCCTTCAGCTATCAGCCCACCAAGAACCACACCAGCCACCTCCCCCAGGCCTCTTCCAGAAGCCAAAGTTTAGGGTAAGAAGGTGGGCGTCTCCAGGCTGAGCTCAGGGACCCATCCCAGAGCAGCAGAGTGAGATGGTTTCTGGAACTAGATTCCTAGCTTCTGAGCAGGGAATTCCCCAGGGAGAGAGCAGATGCCCTATACACATCCAGGACTCAAAGCTCAAAGTCTCCAAAATGGTCTCAAAGCTGTGTGGGACAGAGAGAAGCCACTTGGAGAATCCAAACCCAGGGTCCTCTTCATTCCTAAATCTCCACCTACCTCCTACCCCAGGCCCCAATACCTCTTCTCTTACTCTAAAATGGAAAGAAGAAGGCAGGAGAATGGGGAGCTCCTTGTCAAGCCTTTTGGGAGCTAATGTCACAAGGCTGGAGCCTCCCTAGGCACCCACCTGTGGAGTGCAGCCCCCAGTTGTCCTGGACCAGGGGGGTCACCCTTCAGAAGAAATCCTACCAACTCTTCAAGATCTGGCCCTGCTTTCCAGCCACATCCTTGTCCTTGCATTCCCACAGCAACCATAACCTCTCCACTTCCATGTGGTTCCCTCTGCTGAAATGGCCTTCCTACTCTCTGGGTTACCTGCCTAGAGAACTCCTCCTTATCTATCAGGGCCCACTTCAGATGTCCCCTCCTCTCTAAAGCCTTCCCTGACTCCCATACCCTACCAGGTGAGGTATTTTCTTCCCCGTGCTGGGCATAATTTGTGTTGTAATTATTTGTTTACCTGACAGACTCCCCTGGAAAATGATAAGCTCTTTGAGGACAAAGACTGTATCTCTCTTCATCTCTGTTATCACTAAGACCTGAGCTGCACTTTAAAAAGTTTGTCACTTGAGTGGCGTGTGGGTGGCTCAGTGGGTTAAGCCTCTGCCTTTGGCTCAGGTCATGATCTCAGGATCCTGGGATCAAGCCCTACATCAGGCTCTCTGCTTAGCAGGGAGCCTGCTTCTCCTTTTCTCTCTCCCTGCCTACTTGTGGTCTTTCTCTCTCTCTGTCAAATAAATAAACAATATCTTTTAAAAACAAAATTGTCGGTTGGATATATTTTGAGAACCAAGAAAGATCACAGATACTGATCTCATTTAGATACCAACTCTGGACAAATGTCTAAACCATCCAGAACAAGCTTATCTTCTTTCTGAAATTTACCCCAAATCCCTGAGATTGGGAAAGTGTGAAGCTGGGATAAGCTGGGTTTCCAGGGTCATGAGCCCAAGGATAAGCAACAGTTCCTAATAGGTAGATACCTTGGGTGGAAGGCAAGGCCGGGCCACAGTAAAGGCCTAGTGTGTTGGGCCAGAGCCCACAGAGCTCGCTTCCTAAGTTGGGCGATGCCATGTGCCATGGGGTGTCGTCTGGGAATGTGGCAGGGCTGAAGGGATTGCGGGGCCTCTGGACTCCCATGGCTTTGGCCTGGCAGAGAGTCCTCCCTTTCCCAGAGAGGAGCTTTTCCTACAGCTCTGGAGCTCGGCCCCTAACCAGATGTAACCGAACAGCCCCAGCTCTGCTGCTCACTCAGATTCTCCTTCCCTCTCTTCTGCACACCCCGTCCCCTTCCCTCCAAACCTGTTGACACTTGGTGACTGAAGTCTTCCCTGTGATGGCCAGAAGGGAGAAGATCCATTTTAAATTAACAGGGTTATCAGCAGTTAATCACCTGCGGTATCATTGTAATTGAAAAGAGAGAGAGAAAGGCTCATAAACATTCCAGCTGCCCAGTCTCCCCACTGTCACTGGGGGCAGGGAAGGGGTGAGCAGGGTCCTGTCCCCTACGCAGGGTGTGCAGACCATTGGCCTTCCTTGCTGTCGGTATCCCTCCATGTGCTCCCACCTGCTTTCGCTGGGCTCTCTGGTAGGGGAAAGCAGACCCAAGCCGAGTGGGCTGCCTACCCGACTGATGCCTCAGAGATGTGCAGAAATGCTCAGACACAGCCATAAAGACACAGCGAGATTTATTTTACGCTGGGGGTGTGCAGGAAGGGGACACAGACCTGAGGTCTCGAGTCAACATTTTTAGTGATCTTTATCTCAAACTGTCCTCAGTTATTCTGCAATGAAGCATGGCTGGCACGTGTCAGCAGTGTAGCTCGTTATTCCCAAATTCACTGCCACCAGAGACACCACTGTTGGGGATCGTGTCCCCTCCTTTCCTCCCCACCTCCACCGGCCCCTGCCAGGGCTGAAGGCATCATGGAGGCGGAGGGTCAATGGAGAGAAGGATGCAGCAGGCCAAGCCCCTCCCTCAGGCTGGCCATGCGAACGCCAGCACCTATTCACTAGATCCTCCGGGGAAGACCCCACACCCTGAAGAGTCTTATCAGAGAGGCCATCTCCTGCACAAAACTTCCCAGAAGCCATCCCATCCCTGACACCTCACAGAAGGAGCCCCAGACCACAGACTCCATGAAGAACCTGCCTGTGGGAGACCCAACCATCACAACAGTCTCCCATTCTCGCCAAATTGTTCCCTATTCAGGATAAACCAGTAGGAGGGGCTAACCTGTGAGCCAAAAGTCCCTCCACCCCTCCAGAAGCCCTCCCGCAGAGGCAAGCAGCAAGTGCCAGTGGCTTGTACTCCTTGGCCAGGGCGCTGGCAGAGGCAGTCCTGGGATTCCAATGTGGAGGCCAGGATGCGGGCGCTGACAGGATAGAGGGGCGAGCTCAAGCAGGAAGGTACCCGCCCAATAGCCTCGAGCCTCTGCAGCCCTGAGACAGCCTGCCACACCCCAGACCACCCTCCCTGGACACCGTCCTTTCCCTCAGCAAGGCTCTGGCTCCCTTGCCCTGGGCTAAGGCCTCCCCTCTTCTGTATTTGACTTTCCTGAGCAGGATTCAGCCCCTGAGTAGCCAGAGAGGTCAAAAGCAGACCCCTCACCTCTCACCCAACCCTCTGGAGGTAACAGCAAAGAGCAAAGTGAGGAAGGACAGAGCACATACAAAACCCACACATAATGTGTGCAAGTATGATTATGTGAAGTATAACAGACATACAGAAAAGCGCATATGTCATTACATTTTTTTAATGGAGCATTTACCATGTGGCAGGTAAGTAACAGTATAAGCCACATTTTATGAGTGGAGAAACTGGGGTTCGGAGACCCTAAGTAATATGTTCAAGGTCACATAGCTATTATATGACGGAGAAGGATATAAACCTCCGTAGTCTGTCTCTGAACGGCCTAAACCCTAAACCTCCCATCACCTGCTTTTCAAAGATTCCACCAACGTGGCGGTGGGTGGGGAAGAGATGGCTGGGGAGCCAAGATATATTGAAATATTCATCTCCCCACTCTGCATGGGGAGGCCACTGCCCAGCACAGGACCAGCATCATTCCTTCTCTCTTCTGCACCCCCAGCTGGGCGCAGGGGGTCAGAGTCCTTCCCACAGGATGAATCCAACCCACCGGCACAGACTCCGTGAACCAGTGCCCCCAGCCTCTGACCCCTGCCCTCGCTGCCCTCCCATCCGTGCTCCCAAGAGTAGAGGGACACAGCTAGGGCCGGGGAAGGAAAGACCTGGTCTAGTTCTCATTTCCCACCTGCAGGGCTGCTCCCATCCCCCCCTCCCGCTGAGTCTGCACTGTTCAAAGTCACCTTGCAAGTGTCTCCTGTGCCAGGAAAGACAGCCAGGGGAAGAGAAGCAGATGGGCTGCTGACATGGGCAGCGTGTCTACAGCAAGCAGAGGGGAGGGAGCAGGGGGGCTGATGCATAACCTGGAACCTGGAGTTTGGGGCTACGACCAGGCTGAGGGAAGGGACAGGGGTGAGCCCATAATCTTAGACTGTCCCTGGAACTGGGTTCATCTGGAAAAGTCTGTGGGTCTGGTGGGCACTAGATGCAGAACCTGATACCCGAATAGAAGGGTAAAACTGGAGGGGGTTGGTTGGACACCTGCTGCCACCTGAGAGACGCCATGTTCCCAGGAACCAGAGCTTTGTTCAAAAGAAACTTAACCAGCATAACCCCTTTCCTTTCTTTCCTGAGAAAACAACCAGAGAGGGAACGAAGGAGCCCAGAGCCTGCTGCCTGCCCTCTCCCCACCCTGTGCACCCCCAGCCCCTGAGATTTGCCTTCTCTGCTTTGCTGCAGGCTCAGGACAGGCAGGGCTGTAGTGGCATTCCACAGAGCTGCCTTCAGATCACTCCCTGCCACTTGATGACCAGGAAAAAATCACTTCACTTCTCTAAATAAAATGCCTAAGACAGAGCTGACCCTCAACAAATGTTCGTTTGTACTCCCTTTCCCTTCCCACCACTTCCCACTGGAGGGAAGCCCAGGGGTCTTGTGGAGGGCCAGGAGCAAAGAACCTCTCTCCCTTCCTGATGGCCAGGCCCAGGGAACGGAGGGACAGCGGATCCCCTTCCAGGCACCATTCCTAACTGACTTCAGTGGGGAGGAGGGCCATGTTGGGAACTGATGGATGCTACTGGAAATCCTGCAGAATAGGGGATGTTGATACGATGCGCTGGCTCATTCTTGGGAACACACTGAAACATTCTTGGGGGAACACCAAGTCCTCCTGGGCACACACTAGAAGTCTACTCTTTGGTACTTGGAGCAACTTAAGCATTACTCGGAGCTCACTGGCAGTTACTAGAGTGTTCCTGGGATTTTGTGAGTCCCGGGGCCTTACAAGGATTCTATCAGAAAGACCCTGGGGAATGATAAGAAAGCAATGGGATTTGCTGGAGACATACTGGAAAGTTACTGGGGTATAACAGGGAGCAAAATCACATGTGTGGGCATTCCTAGAGTGTGCTGGGATTTTAGAGGGCCTAATGCCAACTGGGGACATTTGGGGATAACCAGGCACTCCCTGTGGGGCACTCATGGGTTCCAGTAAGTGCTATAGCTAGGCTGCCCTTCTCTTGAAGAGGAGCATGGGTGTGTAGGGGTGCAGCCTGCCCCGGGGAGCCAGAGCAAGAAGACACTGCCCTGGGAGAGGGAGTAAGCAACTGACGCTTTGACTGAGCAGCAACCACCAGCATGTGCCTCCCAGGTGTGGTGGCAGCCTGGTATGGAAAATCACCCCTGAAGAGGGGGAGCAGCTCCCGGCCTGGCATTAGTCCCCCCAGACTCGGGCCCCAGGCCCTACCTCTACCCCCAAGGTGAAGAGACGCTGGGGGCACAGGGCAGGCAGGACTGTTGGCAGAAGGGCCCTCACGACTGAGGCAGTGAGACTTGGTGGGGTACGCAGGGGCCTCGTCAACAGCAAAGCCTCCCAGCTCAGTCTCAGGAAGAGAAATGTAGGGACACACAGGCTGGACCTCTGACCTGTGAAAACCTCAGCTTCTCAGCTGGGGGCAGGGGGGCAACAGCTGTTAGGAAATCGGGGCTCCTTGGGCAAAAGATAAAGGTCTGGCTAACTTACTGCCCTGTTCCCCACTTCCTACCCACTTTTCTGAGCCTTCCCCATCCTTCAAAGGCCACCCTAGTCCTCCCCAGAAGCCTGGCCCTTTTTCAGCATCCCCTGCTCCTTTGAATAGCAAGAGGTCTTCAGCAGACCTTGACCTCTGAGTTGATCTCTGGTCTTCCCCAGACACGGAACGCCTTCTTCCTAAGGCCCATGGTGACAAAGGGAGAGCAGTGGGACAGAAGAGCCACCCGGCCTTAGACCTGACCCCAGCCCCACGTGCTCAGGGCCAAGGCCGGAGGCCGCCGTGCTCTAGCTGGCAGGGAAGTTTTGCTCGGGAGAAGACATCGGCTGCTGTCCTACTTCCGCGGATGGGCCCCGGGATGGCCGCGTGCCCTGGGAAGCACCAGTGGCGCTGCTGGGTCAGAGGAGCTCAGACACTTCCCTCCGCCCCAGCCTGGAGCCTCAAAGTCAACCCGAGCCAAAGCAGCAACTGGGCATGCCCTGTCTGGAGGAAGCTTGCACGCAGGCTGGACACAGAGCAGGCAACTGCCTCGGCTCAGGGCACTGACTTGGTTGCTCTGTGCCCCACCCAGAGTTAGGAAAACCTAAACCCGGAGTAACCACGAGGCCCCAGGCAACGTCATGGACCTGTCTACCCTCCCTCTCAGCACTGCCGTTTTGCTCCCTGGGTCCCCTCACTGGACCTGAGGAATGTGGCAGAACCAGGATGTGCACCGGTCTCCCTCACGCCCTCGCCCCAAGGCCTCGGCACCATGCCCCGGCCCAGACCTGAGGCAGCAGCTGCTAGAGGCCAGCAGAAAGCCTCGACAACCTTTGCACTGCACCAGGCCCTGCAGGGTGGAGGGCCTGCCTCTCTTCCCTCACCCCTCCTCCTGCTCAGCCAGCTCCAGCTTAGCCATGAGGCAATGAGGAGGAGCTGGAGAGGGACTGAGCCTCAGCGTGGCCAGGCCCAGGGCTGGCCACCACCCCCCTCCACCCCTGCCAGCACTGAGCCCCATCATCAGGCACTAATTAAATCCCCCTAATGAGGAAATAAGGATGCAGGAGCTGGCTCCGCGCGGCCTCCCCGGCCCACCGCCCTCGCCTCTCCATCGGACTTATCGCTCGTCACAGGATGTTTACAATAATTTTTAATTTGTGCAATTATTAATCACTTTTCTATCTGCCTCATTTGCATAATAATTAGTCATCTCACTGTTTGGCATGCCTGTGAATGACAGTGTTTTAAATTGAATTAAGATTTTAATATTCTATTTTCCTGCTTTCTCCCCCCTCACACGCTAATCAAAGTCAGATTTGGCAGCCAGAGGGAGGGTGGGGAGGCGGTTGGCAGGCACTGGACTTGGCCTGCTCCGAGCTCCTGAGAACTGAGCTGGGAGGGGGGCACCCCAAACCTGGCACCTGAGGGGTTAACCAGCATTGCCTAAGGGAGAGAGGGAGGCGATGAGAGAGGAGTGGGCAAAGGCAGCTGGGGAGGGAAGGCATCAGCCCCGCTCAGTGGCACCAGAGATCAAAAAACGCACTTTCATTTTTGTCCAAACAGGCTGTTTTTTGCAAGAAGTTGGAAAGCACAATACAGGCCAATAATTGATCCCTGGTTGCTAGTCTAGGTTAACTTTGATGGCTCAGGGTCCCCCAGGTAGAGAAGCGCCTGGAACAGTCCAAAACCTATTGCCATTCTTTGGATGGACTGAGAAAACAAATCTCTGCAGTTGAGTTGGGCTCCCCCCGCCCTTTCTAGAGCTCTCCACACACAGCAGACCCTCTGCCCAGGCCGGGCGCCTCACAGATGCGTGCCAGGGAGGAAGGGGTTCCGGCTGACAAGCGGCAACAGGTGAGGGCTCTCTGGCCTCTTCGGGGCAGCTGTGGGTTTCTCTCTTTCTTAGCCTCAAGCCCCCCCTCTGACCATCCCCGGAATCCTGCTCCAGCCCTACCTCCCCACAACTAGGCTTGCCTTTTGTGTTGTCATGGTAATCCCTGTGGCTGCCCTGGATACCCATTGCTGCTCCAGAATTCTCTGCTTAGGCAGGGCAGCTCTCCCCACAGCCTGCTTAGAACACCTCCCCTTTTACCATCACTGAGGACAAAGGGTGAGGAGCTGGGGTACGGTCACCAGCACGTGGTCTGCAAAATCAAATACTGCCTTTCCCTTCAGGTGAGTAGGGAGAGAAGCTGGGAACGTGGGAGCTGGTGTGAGCCAGTAACCAGGACATCACAGCTGGGCAGGAGGGGGTCAGACTCCACTCAGCAACCAAGACTTTCCTCAGGCCAGAGTAGAGTAAGGACCCCTACCTTCTCCAGAAATCCCTTCCTCCCACAAGGAATAAGGTCTCCCAACTCCACACTTAGAGGTCAAGAGAGAGAACTCCCCTAGGTAGGGAAGACAGAAATGGGGGTTTTCTGCCAGAGTTAAGAGCTAGATGAGGAGAGAAGGCTAGAAGAAGTTTACAGGAGAGCCCTTCTCCTTCACAGGACTCCATGGCTGGTCTGCATTCTCTACCTGCAAGCCAAGAAAGGGGATTCTCGGCACTCCTACAGTCCTCTCTGACACAGGGTGCCCCTGGGCTGCCCTATGAGCCCTCTTGCTAATCTACCTAGGCAGACGCCAGCCTCAGGAGCTGGTAGTACCACAAACCCACAGGCATTGTCTGAAGGGGCAGGACAAAAATCGCTGGGGTTCAGGAGAGGCACAGTCCAATCCAGGAATTAGAGGGCACTTTCGAGAAACCAGCCCCCCACCCCACCCCTGCCCTGCCAGGGCTTTGGGCTTTGTCCCCAGCTTGACTGGAAGGAGCACACAGCCCTTTTATCGCTTTGTAAATCAGGCCCAGGTGAGCCCAGATTTCACCGTCTGCCACACTGTCAGCGAGGGACGGCAGCCTTCACCACAGCCAGCTTCGCCCACCACACCCAGCCTCTGCCCCCCAGCCTTTCCCTCCGACAGCCCCTCAGTGGCGAAGAGAGCTGTTCTGGGGGTGAGACCGGCACACATAGCTGGTACACAGCAGCCTCTGCTGGCCGCCTCCGCCTTCCACACTTTCCCTAGGGATGAAAGCAAGCCTAGCCAACCCTCAGAACCCGGCTTGACCTGACTTGCAGTTTGCCTGGGTCAGTCATGGTTTACACCTGTTGTCTCAGCATATTACAAATAGCATATGTGTGCACACACACACACACACACACACACACACACACCATTCACTCGCAGAAGTGTCCTAGTTTGGACAATAAATTAAATGGTCTCTCTAATCACAGGCAACGGGAGGTTTCCCAGAGAGCCTGGGGAGAAAGTGGAGAAGGGCAGAGACAAGCAACCTTCCCTCAGTCCCCAGCCAGAGCTGAAGGGACTCCCTTTCAGTCAGCACCGAGAGGGAAAGTCAGAGCCCCCCCCGCCCTGGGCCAGGGCACCGGCATCTGGACAGGCCAGCTTGGGGAGAGAGGGGACGCAGTCCTTCCCAAGGTGGGGAGATAGCTGGCAGAAGGAAGAAGAGGTGGCTTGGCCAAAAGGTAGAAGCCTGAAGGGAATAAAATGTTCTCTTTCCATGTGTCTAGCAAACGGCCACTCGGAGCAGGGGTCATGGGCCCGCCCACAGCGCCGGAGGGCAGCCCCACCCAACCGGATGCCTGGTACTGCTCTGCCTGGGTGCCCGAAGGCCCACCCAGATTGCAAAGCCCCTCTCCTCCTCACCCTCCTCTTCATCTGCTTTCCCCCAGCCCACTCCTTAGCCTGAACTGCAAAATCAATGAAGACTGATCACAAGCTCCCCATCCCCAATCTAAGAGATGAGGAAGAGAAATCAGAGCCCTCAGCCCCAGAGTACCAGGACTCCCGGATGCCTTCCTTTTGTGCTGTTACCCCGTTGATGCAAGGCTCTTGGGGATCGCCTTTCGCTCCACCTATCCGAGCTGGGATTCCTGAGTCAAAGGTTTAGGGACCACCACTGGGTTTCTTTGTAGGGTGGGAATGGGGTCACGGGTATTGGAGAATGTCTATGTCCTATCAGAGAAGTTCACATAAATTAGCTGCAAAGTAATACACAAATGCATATTAGCTACATCAGGCACCAATAGTTGTGCATTTTGGGGACTCAGATAGCAACAACAGTCCCCACTCCATAGCCATTCTAATAGTCATGAGGTGATCTCTCATTGTGGTTTTAATTTGCATTTCCCTGATAATTAGTGATATTGAGCATTTTTTTTGTGAGTCTGTTGGCCACCTGTAAATCTTTGGAAAACTGTCTATTCAGATCCTCTGCCCATTTTTTAATTGGATTTTTTTTTTTTGCTATTGAGTTGCATGATTTCTTTATATATTTCAAATATCAATCCTTTATCAGATACATGATTTGCAAATATTTGCTCCCATTCGGGAGGTGATCTTTTCGTTTTGTTGATGGTTTCCTTTGCCGTGAAGAAGCTTTTTATTTTGATGGAGTACCACTTTTTTATTTTTGGCTTTTGTTGCCTTTGCTTTTGGAGTCAGATCACAAAATCATCACCAAGACCAAGGTCAAGGAACTTACCTGTGTTTTTTCATATTTATGGTTTTAGGTCTTACATTCAAGTCTTTAATCCCCTTTGAGTTAATTTCTGTGAATGGCGTAAGATAGCCTAGTTTCATTCTTCTGCAGGTGGCCATCCAGTTCTCCCAACATCAGTTGTTGAAAAGACTATCTTATCCCCATTGTATATGCGTGCCTCCTTTGTTGTCAATTAATTGGCCATATATATGTGAGTTTATTTCTGAGGTCTCTATTCTGTTCCATTGATCTATGTGTCTCTTTTTTTTTTTTTAATTTATTTATTTGACAAAGATCACAAGTAGGCAGAGAGGCAGGCAGAGAGAGAGAGGAAGGGAAGCAGGCTCCCTGCTGAGCAGAGAGCCCGATGCAGGGCTCAATCCCAAGATCCTGGGATCATGACCTGAGCCGAAGGCAGAGGCTTTAACCCACTGAGCCACCCAAGCACCCCTATGTGTCTCTTCTTATGCTGATTTCATACCGTCTGGAATACCATAGTTCTGTGATACAGTTTGATACAAGGAGTGCGATGCCTGCACAATCTTCTCTATCAAGATTGCTTTGGTTCTTTGGAGTCTTCTGTGTTTCCACACAAATTTCACGATAGTTTGTTCTGTTTCTGTGAAACATGCCCATTGGAATTTTGATAGGGATTGCGCTGAATCTGTAGATTGTTTGGAGTGGTATGAACATTATGACAATATGAATCTTTCCAATCTGTGATCACAGAGTATCTTTCCATTTATTTGTGTCTTCTTCAATTTCTTACGTCAATGTCTTATCATTAATGTCAGACAATGATAATGTCTTATCATTATCATACCTCCTTGGTTAAACTTATTCCTAGGTGTTTGATTCGCTCTGATGCAATTGTAAATGGGATTGTTTTCTTAACATCTCTTTCTGCTAGTTTGTTGTTAATGTATGGAAATGCAAGATTTTTATAAATTGGCTTTGTATCTTGTGACTTTATTGAATTTGCCTCTTACTTCTAACAGTGTTTTGATGAAGTCTTTTAGGGCTTTATAAAATCTTGTCACCCTCAAATTGGGAGAGTTTTATTTCTTCCTTACCAATTTGGATGCCTTTTATTTATTTTCCTTCCCTAACCACTCTAGCTAGTACTTCTGACACTAGTTTAATAAAAATGGTGAGCATGGACCTCCTGATCTTGTTCCTCATCTTAGAGGAAAAGATTTAGCTTTTCGCATTGTGTATGATGTTGGCTATGGGCTTATCATATGTGGCCTTTCTTATGTCAAGGCACTCTGCATCTATAACCACTTTTTTGAGAGTTTTTAATCATGAATAGATGTTGAATTTTGTCAAATGCCTTTTCTGTATCTATTAAGATGATGATGTGATTTTTATCCTTCATTTTTTTAATGTGGTGCCTCATGTTGATTTCAAACATGATGGATGTCAAACCATCCTTGGATGTTAAACCATCCTTGCAATGATGGAATAAATCCCACTTGATCATGGTATGTAATTTTTTGAATGTATTGTTAAATTCAGTTCGGTAACATTTTGTTGAGGATGTTTTCATCCATGTTCACCAGAGATAATGGCCTATAAGTTTTTTTTCTTGGTGTGTCCTTGTCAGTTTTGGTATCAGAGCAGTGCTAGCCTTGTAAAATGAGTATGGAGCTGTGCCTTCCACTTCAACCAATTCCTATTTTTCTGTTTAGTCTTGAAATTTGTCTGGTTCTAGGAACTTATCCATTTCTTCTAGGCTGTCCAATTTGTTGGTGTCTAATTGCTCAGAGCAGGCTCTTACAATGCTTTGTATTTGTGGAATCAGTTATAATGTCTCCTCTTTCATTTCTGATTTTATTTGAGCCTTTTCTTTTCTTTTTTTTTTTTTTTTGGTGAACCTGGTAATAAGTTTACCATTTTTCTTTCAAAGAACCATCTCTAGGTTTCACTTATCTTTTATATTACCTTTTTAGTCTCTATTTCACTTATTTCCACTCTGGTCTGTTATTTCCTTCTACGAACTTTGGGCTTCATTTGTTCTTTTTCTAGTTCCTTCTTGAAGTGTAAAGTTAGATTGTTTGAGTTAGGCATGTGTCACTATGAACTTTCCTCTTAGAACTGCTTTTGCTGCATCCCATAAATTTTCATATGTTGTATTTCCATTTTCATTTGACTCAAGGTATGCTTTTATTTCTCCTTTGACTTCTTTGTTGACCCATTGGTTGTGCAATAGCCTGTTGTTTAATGTCCATAAATTGGTGCTTTTTCCAGTTTTTCTTCTTGTAAATTAATTTCTAGTTTCATACCATAGTGGTTGGAAAAGATCCTTGATATTATTTCAGTCTTCTCAAATTTATTAAGACTTGTTTGTGGCCTTAACATATAGTCTATCCTGGAGAATGTTCCATGTGCCCTTGAGAAAAATGTGTATTCTGCTGCTTTTGAATGGAATGGCCTGTATATATCTATTAAGTCCTTCTGATCTAATGTGTCATTTAAGGCCAGTGTTTCCTTATTGATTTTCTGTCTGGATGATCTATCCGTTGGTGTAAGTGGGGTATTAAAGTCCCCCTCTATTATTGTATTGCTGTCTATTTCTGCCTTCAGGTCTGTTAATATTTGTTTATAGATTTAGATGATCCTATGTTGAGTGCATAAATATTTACAAATGTTACATAAATAGGAAGCGTTTAATTCAGCCATTCTGCCCATAGCAAGGAAACCAGGGAAAAATCCATAAAGGAAAGAAATACTTGAGCTGGGCGCTGTAGGATGAGTAAAGTCCTGCTAGGGGGAGAAAAAAATGGAATAGTGGAAGCAGCTGGGAAAACACAGAAGTCTGAACCAGTGGTGTTTGATCAGGGAAGTGAAGTCCAGAGAGTCCAGGTAAGGGGTTGATAGGTCAGGCTACAAAGGACCTTGATAGAAGACTGAGGAGACTAGACACATCCTGTAGATAAAGGCCTTCTTCTCAACCACCTCCCATGTGACCCAGGAGACATTCCTATCCTCAGTCTCACCATCAATACTGGGATAATCATGCTTCCCCTACCCTGTTTCCATGAAAGCTACAAACTCCCTGTCACTGGGACTGGGTTGGCTGGTGAGCCACTCCATGAATATCTGATAGGAGGTCCATCTGCTAATTAAGCATTCATCTAATGTTGCATTTATGACAATCTATTATTAGCACTACTAATTAGAGACCTTCACCAAGAAGCTGTGGGGAGCATGTGGAAAACAATGAACCAACTTTGGTCTACTCACCTAGAGTAACCACCTCAAGATGCATTCATTCATTCATTCATTCATTCATGTGGACAAAGTACATAGACTTTGGTAGCTCTGTGGCCTTCAGCCTTAGTTTCCTTGTCTACAAAATGAAAATACTAGCATCAAATTTGTTGAGTTTT
The DNA here is from genome assembly GCF_010015895.1 of Lontra canadensis. Lineage (NCBI taxonomy): Eukaryota > Metazoa > Chordata > Mammalia > Carnivora > Mustelidae > Lontra > Lontra canadensis. The sequence goes on from NW_022631030.1 coordinate 2,040,502, forward strand.
TATGAAATTACTATATAGAGACTGCCTGGTTCATACTGGCACCAAATAAATGACAGCTATTAGTTCTGAGGTATAGTACCTTGGGTTAGGAGCTGGGGATTTGAAAATGAGTAAAAGGTCTAAGAAAATAAGAATGTAAGTAAGAATAAGAAAATGACTAAAAGTCCTGGCCACAGGACCTCATGATCCACAAAACAGCATATGAGAGCTGAGTACAAAGTGCCATGAAAACTCAGAGAAAGGCTGATTGGGTAATCTGAGCCTGCACTTAAAGCAGTAGCATTAATTCGCAATATAAGTTCGCAAGCAGAATTGAGCCGACAGGGAGGTCCCATGGCACCTCGGGTGGTTGCTTGAGTTTGTCTTTGTCAAAAGTTCCTCTAAAGTCCACATTGAAAGACTTTCCAGTTTGTAAGTCAGAAGTCCTCTCCAGCATGAGACCATGCCAGCTGGGCTAATCAGAGCTTAGGAGAAGGAATGGGCCCAGATAACCCCCATTCTAGCTTCCTCCTCTCCTGTACCAAGAAAAACCAAGACAAGGCCCACCATCCCATTCCCTTCCATGTTGAGAAAGTGTCAAAGAGCAAGTAGGATTTCTAGATGCTGGAAATAACTATACTGGAACAAAACGCCAACTGCACCAGTAGGCAATGGGGGCAATATGGCTCCATCTCTTGTCTCACAATATGTATAAAGGAGCAGTGGGAACATTTGACAATAGTTTTCTCAGTAGGAATCAACGGTGGGATGTGGTCACCATGGAAGCTAATTCAACCTCAAATACATTGATTAAAATATAATATTTAGATGTAGGCAAATAACAGTCCTATTGATCAGAATACCCTGGGCCTTAGGACCCAAGCTAGGTGCTGTACTTTAAAAGGGGCAAACTGGAATGACTTCAGAGAAGATAGTATGGGACTCAAAATCATGGTTGAAGGAACTAGAAAAAAATAAGCTGGACCCAGCAGCTTTCTTCTAATGTCACCGTAACTGTGACATCATTTCCCGATCATAAAAGAGGTGCCACAGTGAAGGGGGGAAATGTCTTACTAACAGCAACTCGAGCACAATGAATCCTAGAGGTTGTTCCCTCAGTCCCTGCACTTCAGGTTCTTGGGCTATTTCCCCCCACCCCCACCAGTGTTCAAGAATAGTTCCTCTAATCTATTCCATCTGTCCCTGGGCTTTATTTATGACTCTAGGACCCACCTGGAGGCTACCCTCAAAAGTTGCCTAGGAGTATGCACCCAGACCCTCTGCACTGATGACCTTGGTCCTTTCCGGCAAGTCCTTCATCCTCTCCCTCCCACCGCCTCCTCTTGTGTCAGCCTCCAGCTGCATTGTCATGCTTGGCTCTGCTGCTAGACTAGGGATGGAGGAGAGGGAGGAGGCCCTAGGTGAAGGGTCTGCAGATGCAGTTAGACCCTCTATGTATAAAGATTAATTTCCTACTACTTCTTAAGTGAATATTGTCTTGTTTCCTTGCTCATATAAGTTCCAATAGAAAACTCTCCTCCCATTACCTTAATCTTGTGACTCCAGGAAGAGAAAGAAAAATGTATTCCAACACATCTAAAATGTTGTCAGATAGAAGAAGAGTTATTAGTCCGTTTGTGTAAGCCCCAAGATGGATAATTCAGACAAATGGTGAAGTCACAGGGGAACATGACTGCAAATAGCTAGAGTTGCCCAGGAATGAACTACTTATGTCCCAGGAGGTGGTGACAGGGCAGAAAGTGTTCAAATGTAGGTGGGAGTGGCCCTTCTAGAAATGATTTGCCGGGAGATTCCAGCATGGAGCAGATGTAAGAATCAAATCTCTGCAAGACTCTAACTTAGATTCCAAGATTCATATAACTAGCAGTGTATTTCCATGGGACCAAAGGTTGGGAAAGCAGCTGAACTAGTAAACTGATGGAAAATACTTCTAAATTAATTGGTGTGGGGTAAGTACCATGAATAGAAGTCCTTTAGGGTATCATCCACCTCTGAGATTCCCATTTTGTGATTCCAGGTTCTAAAAGAGCGTCAGCTACTGGCCAGATTCATCCAGCTGATAAGATGCAGGTCAACAGTCTGTCTCAGGACAACAACTGGTGTGTGTGTGTGTGTGTGTGTGTGTGCGCGCATGAGTGTGTGTGTGTGTGTGTGTGTGTGTGTCGTAAGGGGAATGGAGATCAGGGTAGAAAACAACAGACATTTTCTGAAGGGCCATAGCGTGGGCACATACACACATACACGTGTACACACACACACACACACACACACCGCCCATACACAGAAGCAATCCAGAGTTGGACTTGAAGCTGGTGGCAGAGATGAGATCCAACAACCTTGAGGCCTGATCAATCGCACAATCGCTCCCCTCCCCTAGTTGCTGGTCTGGGGTCTGTTAGGGAAACAGTGGCTCCCGCTTCCTCCATCAAAGCCAGCAGGGTGCTGTTCACATCCAGTGAGGAGGACGAAGGCAACCTAAGACACCAAACCTCAGAACCAAAGTGGTTCTGCCAAAGTACAAGCTGGGGACAGAGGGCAGGGCTGAGCAAGGACACTACTGTGATCACAACCCAGAAAGCCAGAGGGCTCCAGTGCCCACCTTCAGCCATGTCTGTGGGCTCTGTGACTGTGGCTGACTGTCCTCCAGTCACCCCCTACCCAACATCCCCTTTCTCATTCCCTTCTAGCTGTCCCCAAAGCTCCTGCTGTCTGCTTCTGTTCCTCTAATGCAGAGTTGACAGGCAGAAGACACAGGATGTTTCCTGTCCTGGGTTTTACTCTCACTCAGGGCATGCTCAGACCTCAATGGTTCAAGGGCAGACCTCCCCATAGAGTTATTTTCACCGGCTCCCCGCTACAACTGCAGCCTCCCAACATCAACTGTAGGTAAAGTGGCCCTTTGGCAGGTCCTTTTTACACCCTACCCTGCCACCTCCACTGTACATGGAGTCAAAAAAGGCCAGTCAATAACCAGCCAAAAAGCTGCTTCCAAAAGGGCAGCAGCCCCTTTAACCTAATCTCCCACCCTTTAACCTAAAATGCTGAGTCTCAGTGCGGCCAGTGTAGCAGGCCACCTTCCTCTCTCTCCCTAAAGGAGTATCAGCTACTGGCAAATCCCTGTGGACGGGCTTCCACAGGTCCCGTGGGGTACACCCTTGCAGCTTCCTAAGTAGCAGGTGAACAAACCCTTGACTCAGCTCTAACCCTCTTGTGCTCCTAGAGACTCCTCTTTCCTCTGCTTCTTAGGAAACACAGACACAGCAACGGCATCAACCCATGGGATCAGGCAACCCCCTACCCAGAGTTCAGCCCATCAGCTGGTGAGTCCGCCACCAACCAAGGTCATTGTAAGCCACCCCTCTCGTGACCAGCATTACTTTCAAAGCCAAATAAAGAAATAAATAAAGACCCGAAATGCTCATTTAAAATAACTGCTTTTAAAAATGCCATATGGCCTTACATGCAGAGAAAGCATCCCCCCTCCCCAACCACCCCTATTCCCCCAACCCCCGCGTTCCTGCCCAGTTCTTAGTGCTCAGGCCTCAAACAAACTCAGTTTGGGTCCTGTCTGAACACCAAGGCCACCAGCAGCACCCCAGTTCTGCCCCCAGGGGGTGCGAGTAACAGGTAAGGAGGTTAAAGGGGAAGCCTCACCGGAACAGGCCATCCCTCTTCCTCCCCCAGCTCTAGACACCCCCTCTCCAGGGCATAGAAGACTCTGCCCACTTGCCCACCCTTCTTCGAATAGCTCAGCCCTCAGTCCCACCCAGCAAGACACACCGGCTCTCCAAACCCAGCGGGAGAACAGCCATCCCGGTACTGAGGTAAGGTGGAGAGGGAGAGCGGAGCCAACAGGGACACAGGCCATGGACACAGCAGAAACACTCGAGAAGAATCTTACTGTTCGCGGTTTGAGAGGAGACACGATTTAGGAAGCACCTAGTGCCAGACACTCTGCTACTTTATTTCAGATCCTCTCAGTAACCCAGGAAGAGAGTTTACGAGTAAGGACAAGGTGGCTCAGAGAAGTGAAGTAACTTGCCAGAAAGTAGCACCTGCCTAGTCTTTGATGACCTCTCACCCTAGGAGACTGACTCCCCACTGACTTCCCCTACTCAGGCCAGGGAGATAGGAAGGACCCCTGTGCACCAAGAGGCAAAAGCTAACGTCCCACTGTGGGGAAGCAGCAGCAGGGGGGTTTCCTTGCAGGAGTCAGAAGCCCCGGAGGAAATAGCCCCTCGAGATATTAAATACCGCCTGGAGCCCCTTCCCAAGGCTCCACCCCCGACGCAGCCCCCAGGCTACTTCAGCCAGTACTGCAAGCCTCCGTGGCTCCCCTTCAGCAAAACCTGTGGAGAATGTTACAAGCCCTGGAGGAAAAAGCCAGAGACTTATCTTGGGACGAAGTCCTCCCAATCAGGTGAGTCTTAGCCTGGAGGCAAAAAGGGTAACAGGGGATAGACAGTGGCATTCTGTATCAAACCCTCTGTTCCCAGCCCACCAGCTTCACCCTAACCAGGGGCACTCCTGTACCCGCTGCCCCCCAACACTGCAGATCCCAGGGGTGGGGACCATGAGCCTAGCAGAAGGCAGAAGGCAGCAAGGGCCCAGCCCTGTCTTCTTCAAGAGCCTTCAGGCAATATTTGCCTCCGAGGCCAGCTGGAACCATTTGGGGAGGGTACCATACCAATAACCCCAGCCTAGCCCCTTCCTGTGTAGGCTGGACCAGTGGGCAGCCCTGTCATCCAGGCTTTCAAAAACTCAGGTGATCAAAAAAGGCATAGAGGATAATCTGGATTCCACACTAAGAATTCTTTAGTTCTGGTGCTGGGGAGACAACCCTGAAGGTCAGCGCGGTGGGAGAGGCAATGCTCTCGTATTTGCATCTGTTATTCGCATTATCCAAGGTCTAGTTAAATAGACCAGCTATGCAGGAGCCAAGGCTGGGGTCCAGGTCCCCACCTTTACTCTCAGGACTTTCCCACACAGAGGAGGCCCTCTGCACACTTTCTTGCTCCCCTCAGGTGACTACCACATGAGCACTACTCATCAGATTTCCTTCCAGAACCCACTTCTTGGCGAGTCGATGTTCCCAGTTCATGTTCAGGGCAGAAAAATAGCGCCAATAATGCGTCCAGGCTACGTGGAGTATATCAGCCAACACCAGAGTAACTTCCAAGCCTCGGGGTGGAATCAAGTGATCAAAACCCACCCAAACAAAAGCAGCCAGGGGATCGAGTGAGTAACCAGAACTCTTGGCAAGCTGCGGGTTGCTGTTGGGGGAAGGGGCCAAAGGAGGGCTCTACTGCCCAAGAGAAAGGTACTGACTGTCCCCAACTTATGACGGTCTGACTTACAATCTTTCGACTTTATGATGGTGCCAAAGTGATGCGCGTTCAGTAGGAACCATAGAATCTGAATCTTTTCCCCGGGCTAGCAATACACAGTACAATACTCAGACGGTGAGCCCTGGCAGCGAACCCCAGCTCCCAGTCGGCCCCGCGATCAGGGCGGTCAACAGCCAACACTCTGACAACCTTTCTGCACGCATGCAACCATCCTGGTTTTCACTTTCAGTACAGTATTCAAAAAGCTACGTGAGCTATCCAACACTTTATTAAAAAGTAGGCTTTGTGTTAGATGATGTTGCCCAGCTATAGGCTAATAAGAATTATGCTAAGCACGTCTGAGTTAGGCTAGGCTAAGCTACGACGTTCAGAAGTTCAGCTGCGTTAAATGCATTTTCCACTTTTGGTATTTTCAACTTACAGGTGGTTTCAGGAGATGTAACTGCACCGTAAGTCAAGGAAGATCTATAATAATCCAGAACTCAGTCTTCTGTCCAAGTCAGAGACATAGTTATAGAAGGCAACAAAGCAAAGGACTAACTGTTTCAGAATCTTGAATCTCAAACTAGTTCAGATTTACTTCATCCTCGTTTTACCTAAGTTTGGGGCCAGGACAAACTGCATCTTCTTCATAGCCGGGGGTCAGTCTCTTTCCCTCCACATCTCTGGGAGACATGGGCTCTGACTGCACGCCAGGAGGCCGAGTAGGCAGGCTTACCCAGTCCCCATGAAAGTACAGAGTACCAGGCACTCCACTTGCCCAGCCTTGTCCTGGCTTCTTGCCTATTCAAGCCTGCTTCCCTCGGGGGCTCAGCATGGTCCACTCCCTCCCTCTGACTCATCCCTGAAAGGCTAGAAGGCCCTGCTCGGGTGCAAAGGGAGGAATACGCACACGGTGCCACACAAATATTACAGAATTGGAGTCCTAGTCCAAAGGGGTGGAGGAGGGGCGCCTGGGGGCTCAGTGGGTTAAGCCTCTGCCTTCAGTTCAGGTCGTGATCCTGGGATCCTGGGATCCTGGGATCGAGCCCCACATCGGGCTCTCTGCTCAGCAGGGAGCCTGCTTCCTCCCTCTCTCTCTCTGCCTGCCTCTCTGCCTACTTGTGATCTGTCTGTAAAATAAATAAATAAAATCTTAAAAAAAAACAAAGGGGTGGAGGAAAGGAGAGCCTTCATGGGGAGCAGGGAGGGACGCCACCCCAGCACATGAGAACACTCTTCGCCCCCTGCCCCAACACACACAATTCCAAGCTCATTTCCCAAGACCACATTCTCTCAGCCATAGCCACTAGCTGCCTACCAGAAGGCTTTAGAAGGGCTCTCCATTGCCCTATCCTTCTGCTGCTGGTGTTGCGTCCTCTCTGCTGGGTCTAAGCATGATGACTGGGGAGTGTGAAAAGAAGCAGAGATAAAATAAATTCAAATTTTATTTTCAGGGAAGAAATAAATTTGTCTTCAAAATTACCTGAAAATACTCTGTATAGTTTAGGCAGACACACAAATGAAAAGCAAATAAAATAAAATAAAATAAGGCACGTAGATGGCACGGTGCCCCTCTATTTGGCATGCCTGGATTCGTTCACAGGTATAGGTCCTGACTTGTAGAAATGTTTTCACCCCATGCAGCAAATATATCCAGGCGGTGCAGAAAGACACTGCCCCTGGCTGGCAGCCCACTATGCATCAGCGTCAGAGGCCAAGATGGCTGAAGCAGGAGATGACCCTCCTGGGTAGGAAGACCACTGCCAAGTTTGATGGAGACACAGTAACCAGGGTAAAGTGCCCAAGCTCTCTGTCAAGAGGTAATCAGCATGAGGGTCTCAACTACTCCCTCATCCCAAGGGGAGGGGGAGTGGCAGTACACAGGGAACAAGGGAGGAAGTTTACCCTACCAGAACACCCCAACCCCACTATTCTTGGGAAATCCAAAAATTTTACTTTCCTGAATCTGCAGCCACTTAGGGAGTCTGATATTTGTCCCTGACCAGAGATGAGGTATGTATGCACTTAAGGAATGTTTTACAGGTGAAGTTTGACACGTGGTAAGTACTTAACAAAAGATAGCAATTAAAATCATTATTATTATTATTACTATTTCCCCAGACAAGCATTCCTCTCTTCCCAGATGCCTTATCTACCTCCTCCCAAATCCTTGGTGAACAGAGTCAAGGGTAAGTGCCCCTCTAGCACACTCAGGGCCCTCAAAGCCAAGTTGCAAACTGAAACTGCAGGCAAGCAATTCTCCCAAGTACACTATGGAGACCCTCATCACAGAGGCCGTGAGAAGCTGCCGGTAAGAACGTCTGTCATCCCCCGGGTCCCCCTTCACCTTTCACCTTGCTAAAGGCCTGAGCGTGGGTGGGCGCTGAGCCGTAGGGAGAGGAGTCTGAGGTTTAAATCCTGGATCTTTCCCAACCTCGAGCAATCCTGAGCAAGTAACCTCTCTGCAAAAATGTTTTCTCCTCTGCCAAAAGAAAAAGAAAACAAACCTTGCTTACTAAGCACCAGACATTGCATTTTTCTCTGTGACTCCTTGTAATTCCCTAGTCGACAGAGGGTGCTGAGCAGAATATGCAGGGAGGGGAAGATTTGCTCCTTTTCCTTTTCCGACGTCTCTCTGTCCCCTTGAAAGGGCGTGGGTTTGCCGGCACCAACTGAAGATCGAACTACCACCGGGACCTCCTACATGCCCTTGTTTTCTGAAAGGTTGAACCTGTGTAAGCCCAAGGTCAACAGCATCAAATGGGAACCGAACACAATTTCTCTACTGAACAAAGGAAAGCATTCAGGTACAAAGGAAAGACTGAGTCTGCATATGGGGTGGGAGGGGGGCCGGGGTCATGGAGCAGACACAACTCAGCTTCAGCCTGGCCCCGTATTCTCTCTGCCCGTCTTTACAGGCCAGTCCAGCTACCTGAAAACCAGCTCTAGAATCAATTATGACAACAACAGGACTCAAAATTCCCAAATGTAATAATCATGGCGGGGGGGGGGGGGGGACTTCAGAACACACGTCTCCTAACCAACTCAAACTGAAAACCGAGGTCCAGCTACCACGAAAACCACCTCAAAGCGTAAATTCTGCTCCCCCACTGGGATTTCCCAGAACCACCCTAACCCTAATCCGGCTCTTTGAAACTACCTGAGCCAAGGGTGAGTAGCCTGGTTAGGAAGGAACAATGCACTATGTGTCCTAGAAGGTCAGTGTGTTCCTGGATACCCGAGGGAAAGGAGGTCAGGCTGTTTCCCTCTAACTAACGAATGAATAGCAAAGCGTTGAAACTTTTCTCAAGTCAGTACCATCAATTAATTACATTCTATTTGAGCTACGGTGTCTGCTCACTGCTGCGTTTTTTTCCCTTTACATTCTTTAAGATTGTAATTCACCTTTTTAAGAGGTATAATCCAGTGGTTTTTAGTATTGCTCACTGCCACTGGGGTCTAAACCTCCGAGTGGAGAAGGTGGCAAAGGAAAGGAAGAAGGAGAGGGTCTGAATTGGATTCGAGCAAACAAACAAAATCTGCCACGTGGAGAAAGTACTCCAAAGCTTAAGGGAGATTGTGATCAAAATCTAAATACCGTCTCTCTCTTAAAAATACTTACCATATTGAAAACAGGATTATGTTACTGGTTTTAAGGTAGGGAAGAGGCGGCTGAATGTAGCCACCCATATCATTCAGAGATGCTAAGGCTTATCACTTCCAACACCCTGCTTCAGACCCGGGGCCTTCCTTTCCACCGTCAGGAAAAGGGGTGTCACACTGCCCTCTAGTAGCCGGCCTGGGAATGACAGCCAGCCACCCGCCCGACGGCCCCGAGGTCTCTGCTGGGAGGATGCGCTGTTCTCAGCACACAAAGGCAGAGAGATCAGAGGGAGAAAGAATTTATAAATTTTCACCGATGCCTACCAGACACAGAGCTCACCTGCAGTAGAATCTATCTGCTTCCCCTCCACCTCAGTCTCTGCTTGAAAACAGATTCCTTTGTTAAGGAAAAAAAATGTGGTTTAAGGGTTCCAAAAACATTGGAGCCTGTCTTACTTAGGCTGCTATACTTCAGGCTGCTGTCACAAAAATACCACAGACTTGGGTTGGGGGGGGCTTGAACAACATATATTTATTTCTCACAAGCCTGGAGGTGGGGGGTGGGGGCAAGATCAAGACACTAGCAGCTTGATCTGGTGCCTGCCATGGGCCAGCTTCTCACTGTGTCCTCACACAGTCGAAAGAAAAGGGAGCTCTCTGGGGTCTCTTTTACAAGGTCACTAATCTCATTCATGAAGCTCTGCCCTCAGGACCTAATCACCTCCTGAAGATCCTACCTCCTAATACCATCACCTTGGGGCTAGGATTTCAACATGGGAATGGGGCAGGGGAGGTTGGCTATTCAGTCCACATTGGCCTCCTAAAGTAAGTTGTTCTTAAGAAAGTATGGGGCCCAACTACGATGAAGTTAAAACCTGAACCCATATGGAAATAGAACCCAGCTGTGGACAAGAGCTGTGACAAAGGTCTAGGAGTTGAGTGTATTCACCGGTACTTTGGCTAAGGAAAGGGGATGGCTTACAAAACAGCTTGCAGAAGTATAAACTCCGAAGTAATAATAACTTCAGAGTAGGTCCAGGGCCCAGAGCCTACATTCACTGGGGCCTTGTAAAATAAGCTTATTTTGGGAAAAAAAAAATTTTAACTTACAGTAAGTTGTAAAGATAGTAGAGAGAGTTTTGTTTTATTACTCTTTACCCAAAGTTCTTGACTGTTACACTGCTTACATAACTATGGCACATTTGCTAGAACTAAGAGATTAACAGCGGCATATTTCTAGGAACTAAATTCCAGACTTTATTTGGATTTCACCAGTGTCACCAGTAATGTTCTAACCTTGGGCCTTTTTACATAATGTTTACAACAAGAAGCCAAAGGACCAGAAAGGCAGTGTGCAACCCAGTAGGACACTAGGTTCTAGTCCCAGCTCTTATTCATGCTAACTGCAGAACCTTCGAGTTCGTTTTCTGAGCTTGTCTCCTCTCTGACATACTCCATGTCACAAATGCCGATTCTAGATGCAATTCCAGTTTACCCTTCATCTCTCTGCCTGAACACTTCTCTGACAGCTACTAGCTACAGTGAAGGAAGAGAGATCTCTGACTTGGCAGTGACTCCAGCTGAGACCCCCCAGTTAGAGAAGAGAGTCCCTTCGGGAATTTCCAGATTTCAAAATTGCTTCAAAACCCACGTGTCTCAGATGGCTGGAGGACAGACAGCCTTTCTTCAGGGGTCTGAGAAGGACACACTGCAGCAGGGACCAGAGTTGTCCATAAACCTCCATTTTCCCCTTCTTCCTGGGTGTGCATTACATTCCTGAGGCTCTCTTGAATTAGGGTGACCATGCAACTAAGCTCTAGCCAACAGAACATGAGTGGAAGTTTGCGCCCCTTCTAGAGGGGGTGGGTTATATTTGCTAAGCAGTTTCCCAAGCTCTGCTCGCCTCACTACACCACCCCAGCAACCTCGGAGGCCGTGTTAGCACTGCCATCAGCCTGGTCCCTAATCGAGTGCGTGAATAAAGCATGCCCCTCCCACTACTCAGCCTGAAACTACCCTGGACGTTACATGAGGAAGGAGAAAAAAAAAATTCCTATTAAAATGTTAGCCCATTTGGTGGCCGTCATGACAGTTTAGTCTAACACAGTGCCAAATGTCATTCCATTAGAGCAAGACCTTGCTTCTGGATCTGTGCTCGGGGCCTCAGGTGCATGGAACTGAGGTGACCACATGCCCACATTCATCCACAAAAGGCCTCTCTTCTCTTTCCCCTTCCCTCCATCATTCCCCCTTCCAGTTCTATCCTGTCCCCTTTCACAGACCCTATTCCAGTGAGTTAAGATATATATATCCCCCTTAAAAATTGTTGCTTAGTGTGTTTAATTTACTTAGCTGGTTTTTGCTGTAAATTGAATTCTTTATTTTCCTTACCTGGAATCCATCATGTCACAGCAGTTCCTAACAGCCTGCATCTGACTGCTTGTATAATATTCTAGCTGTGCATATACCACTTTTTATTTATCAATTCCCTTAGGGACAGACATCTAAGTTGCTTCCAGCTTCTTGCTACCCAAACTATACATAGATAAACATCCTTTTATGTTACTCCTTGTGGATCCGTGCAAGCTTCTCTGAAGGCTATAGCCAGCAATGGAAGTGCTTTGATGTGTGGTGTATTCATACTTAATGCATTAGTTACCTATTGCTATATAACAAATTACCTCAAAACTCAGCAGCTTAAAACAATAATACCCATAGAATGAGAGAAAATGTTGGTAAATCATGTATCTGATAAGAGACTTGTAACCAGAATATATAAAGAACCATAAGACTGTGTGTTTGTGTGTGTGTGCGTGCGTGCGCGCACATGTACGTATGACAGTCCAACTGAAAAATGGGCAAAGGATGAATAAACATTTCTCCAAAGAAGAATACATAAAAATGTTAAGTAACATTACGCATTGGAAAAATATGACCACTTCATCCCTGCAGGCAATGGCTATATCAAGGCAGAAAGGAAAAGGTGTTGGCAAAAGTATGGAGAAACTGGAACTCTCCTACACCTCTTTGGAAGTTGGGCAGCTCCTCGAAAAGTTAAACATGGGGTTACCTTATGACCTAGCAATGTGATTCCAAGAGCAATGAAAACGCATACCCATACAAAGACTTGTACATAAATGTTCACGACAGCATCATTCACAACCCACAGAAAGGAGAAACAACGCAAATGTCCAACAACTAATGCATGAATAAACTGTATGCTATCCATACAAGGGAATATTATTCAGCCAAAAGGAGGAATGAAGGACCAAAATGTCTACAACACAGATGAAACTTAAAAACATTATGCTCAGTGAAGAGTTAGACACAAAAGGTCACATACTGTAGGACAGCCCCATTCACACAGTATATGAAATGTCTCTAATAGGCAAATCTAGAGCAAGAGAGAGTAGATCAGTAGTAGCCAGGGCACAGGGGAGTTAGGGACAAGTGGGGAGTGATGGATGCCAATAGATACAAAGTTCTTATATTCACAAAGTGATCCAAATGTTTTAAAATTAATTGTGGTGATAGGTGCACAACCCTGTGATATCTAAAAACCACTGAATTGTACTTCATGGGAAATGAGTAAACTGTATGGCGTGTGAGTTATATCTCAATATATGTTTTTTAAAAATGAACATCTAGGGGCACCTGGGTGTCTCAGTCTGTTAAGTGTCTGCCTTTGGCTTAGGTCATGATCCTGGGCAACTGGGATCAAGACCTGCATCAGGCTCCCTGCTCAGTGAGGAGCCTGCTTCTCCCTCTCCCTCTGCCTGCCAGTCCCCCTGCTTGTGCTCTCTCTCAAATAAGTAAAATCTTTTTTTAAAAAATAAACACCTGTTATCTCACTGTTTCTTTGCATCAAGAATTTAGAGCTAAGTGATTCTGGCTCAGGATTTTCTCATGAGGTTGTGGTCACATGTCGATCAGGGCCACATTCATCTAAAGGTCTGAATGGAGGTAAAATATCCACTTCCAAGGTGGTTCACTCACACCGATGGGTAACTCAGTGCCATCTACTGGTGAGAGGCCTCAGCTCCTCCTCTCCACATGGACCTGTCCAGATGACTGCTTGCGTGTCCTCATGACATGGCAGCCAGCTTCTTCCAAAGCAAGGGATCTGAGAAAGTACAAGCCAGATTCAATGTCTTCTATGACCTAGCCTCAGAAGTCACACGTTTCCAGTATATCCTATTGGTTACACAGGACGGCCCTATTCATTATGGGAGGGGACTACACAGGGCTTGTATACTAGGAGCCAGGGATCATTAGGGGCCATCTTGGAAGCTTGCTATCAATACTGGATGAATAGGAAGACAATAATAATGACAGCCAACAATTTTGTGACACACACTATATGCAAGCACTGTTCTAAGGTCACAATAAACCTCTGAGGTAGATTATCTCCATTTCACAGATGAAGAAACTAAGGCACAAAGAAGCAGCTTACCAAGATCACACAATGAGTAAAAGACATAGCTGGGATTCAAACACAGGCAGTATAGCTCCAGAGCCACACTCTTAAAAGCTACTTAACACTGCATCCAGGATATTACTTAATTCCAATTAAGTGTTGCCCATTTGTTCTCCAAAATGGATACAACAGATGAAACTCCCCTGAAGTTTTCATTCCCCACAAGAGCTAGGTCTCTTACTTTTGCCAAGCCAATGGATATAAGTAGAAACACGTTAACATTTTATTTTTTGTGTTTCTCTAATTACCAATGAGATAATATACTTATTAGTCATTTTGGTTTTCCCTTTACATTTTACCTATTTATATTCTTTGCCTATTTGTGTGTGTGTGTGTGTGTGTGTTTAAAGATTTTATTTAAGAGAGAGCGAGCAAGCAGAGAGAGAGTGGAGAGGGAGAAGCAGACTGCTTGCTGAGCAGAGAGCCCGATGTGGGGCTCGATCCCAGGACCCTAAGATCATGACCTGAGCCAAAAGCAGATGCTTAACTGACTGAGCTACCCAGGCACCCCTTATTTTGTGTTTTGTCTATTGTGTTTTGTGTTCCTTCTATAGCGAGTCTTTTATATATGCAATCCCTTGTCGGTTTTAAACATTGCAAATATTTTCTCCTAATCTATACACATCTTTAGCTTTGACTATGAGATGCTCTGTTAACCAGAAATCTTTAATTATGAAGTAGTCGAAGGTATCAAATCTTATAGATTGAGCTTTGGGGATATTATTTAACAAATCTATCCTCACCCCAAGGTCACAATGACATTCTCTGATTTTTCCTACTGGCTTTAACATTTACCTTTCACTTAGATCTTTAAGCACTTTAGAATGTCTTTGTTTTTATACGACTTGAGGTAGGGATCCAACTTCATTTTTATCCAGACATAAGCCAATTTTCTAAGCATCATTACCTATTTCTTCCCCACTAATTTGTAACATTACCTTTATCATATACCTGGTCTCCAAATAGCTATGTCTATTCCTAAGTCTAGCACAAATTCGTATTTTCTAAGAGGAAGGACCATCACTGAAGTTTCTACTCACACTGCTTTCCAGATTAATGGAAAACCCAACCACCACCCTCCAAGATCCATGGGAGGTTCATCATTAGCTTTTTCCCCCAAAACAGAATATCCAGTTAAGAACATGATTTTGAAAAAATAAATGCATGTTTATTAAAAAACAAAAACCCTAACCAAGAACAAACCCTGGGACACTGAAAAATCAGCGCTTCCTCTGAAGGCCAACAACAGCCACTGTTGGAGCACCTGAAAAAGGCCAGGTGCCTCAGACCGAACATCAGGTCTCAAAACATTCTTCCGCAGTCGAAACTGGCATTCAAGTTGCCGGTCTATGTGGACCCTGATTATTAGCGTAGACAACCGTTACAGCTGGATGTCTGGCTGCCCTATATCCACTACCACAACCCACAGCCGCCCCACAGCTTCAGAAAAATTACATATCCTCCACACTCCACTTGTAGGCAAGTTCCTCCACCGCCTTCTTGCTGGCGAGCCTGGCAAAGCGCTTCTGCTCAAATCCATTGGATCTGCAATCAAGAGACACTGATCAGCCAGAGTCCTGAACTGGACATTTTTTTGAAAAAAGAGAAGAATAAGGAGGAAAGTAAGGCAGTCATGTGAACATATTTAAGGCATATGCAACAGAATCAAACAGCCAAAGTACATAATTCATCCTTTTATTAGTTTCTGTTCAACCCCTTCCCCACTCTTTTTTTTTTTTTAAGATTTTATTTATTTGTTTGACAGACAGAGATCACAAGCAGGCAGAGAGCCCGATGTGGGGCTCGATCCCAGGACCCAGAGATCACGACCTGAGCCGAAGGCAGAGGCTTAACCCACTGAACCACCCAGGCGCCCCCCCCCTCAGCACTCTTGACAACTGTTTCAAACACTTCCCACTCTACAGGCCCAACGCACGCACGCTCAGCTGATGGCTACATCGTATCATTCATCCATTCATCATGCAGGCATTGAGTGAATTCTCACTACAGGCGTATCTCATTCAACTGCACCTCACTTTACCGCACCTCACAGAATGCGTTTTTTACAAACGGAAGGTTTGTGGCAACCCTGCATCAAGCAAGTCTACTGGCGCCATTTTTCCAACAGCATTTGCTCACTTCGTGCCTGGGTCACATTTGGTAACTCTTGCAGTATTTCAAACTGTCTCATTATTGGCTATGGTAATCTTCAAACAATGATCTTTGATAGAACTGCTGTAAACTGGGGGTGCCATGAATTGTGCCCCTCTAAAATGGCCAACTTGGTCAATAAATGTTGTATGTGTTCTGACTGTTCTGCTGACCGGCCATACCCCCATTTCTCCCCCTCTCCTCTAGCATCTTCATTCCCTGAGACACAACCATACTGACATTAGGCCAATGAACGATCCTACAAGGGCCTCTAAGTGTTTATATAAAAGGAAGAGCCACATATCTCACTTGAAATCAAAAGTGAGGAAAGCATGTCCAAACCCGAGACAGGCCAAAAGCTACACCTCTCACGCCAGTTAGTCGGGTTGTAAACACAAAGGACAAGTGACGGAAGAAAACGAAAAGTGCTACTCCAAGGAACATACAAATGATAAGGAAGCGAAACAGCCTTCCTGCCGATAATAAAGAAAGTTTTAGTGGTCTGGATAGAAGATCAAACCAGCTAAAAGATTCCTTTAAGCCAAAGCCTCATCCAGAGCAAGGCCCTAGCGCTTTTCAAGTCTGCGCACACTGAGAGAGGTGGGGAAGCTGCAGAAGAGAAGTTTGAAGCTAGAGGGGCTGGTATGTGAGGTTTAAGAAAGAAGCTATCTCCATAACATAGAAGTGGAAGGAAAAGCAGCAGATGCCTGTGTAGAAGCTGCAGCAAGTTATCCAGAAGATCTAGCTAAGATAGTCAGCTCCTCTGAACAGATTTTCAACGTAGATGAAACGTGTTCTAGTGGAAGATGCCTCTAGGACTTTCACAGCTAGCGAGGGGAAGTCAATGCCTGGCTTCAAAGCTTCAAAGGACAGGCGGACTCTTGCTAAAGTGTTAACGCAGCTAGTGACTTTAAGTTGAAGCCACTGCTCATTTGCCACTCCAAAAATCCTGGGCCTCTTAAGAATACGATAAATCGACCCTGCCTGAGCTCCGTGAATGAAAAAACAAAGCCCGGAGGACAGCACAGCTGTTTACAACATGGTTTCCCAAATATTTTAAGTCCACTTTTCAGACCTACTGCTCATTAAAAAAGAGTCCTTTCAAAAGATTACCTTTCACTAACAATGCACCTGGTCACCCAAGAACTCTGATGGAGATGGACAACGAGATGACGAGATGAATGTTTTGTTGTGGTTTTTTTTGGGTTTTTTTTGCCCTCTAACACAACATCCATTCTGCAGCCCATGGATCAAGGAGTCATTCTGACTTTCGAGTCTTATTATTTTTAAGGCTACTACTGCCATACACAGTGATTCCTCTGATGGATGGGGACAAAGTAAATTGAAAGGCTTCATCATTCTCGATGTCATTAAGAACATTTGTGAGTCACAGGAGAGGACAATACATCAACATTTAACAGGAATTGGGAAGAATTTGATTGCATCCTTCATGTAGACTTGGAAGTGTTCAAGACTTCGGTGGAGAAAGGAGCTGCAGATGTGGCAAAAACAGCAGGAGAACCAGGATCAGAAGTGGAACCTGAAGATGGGCCTGAGGCGCTGCTATCTCATGATAAAACTCAACTGGACAAGGAGCTGTTTCTGACAGATGAGCAAAGAAAGTAGTTTCTTGAAATGGAATTGACCCCTGGAGAAGATGCTAGGAAGATCACTGAAGTGACAACAAACAATTCAGAATATTACATAACTGTAGCTAATAAGCTGTAGCAAGGTATGAGAGGATGGATTCCAATTCTGAAAGAAGTTCTACTGTGGATAAAATGCCATCAAAAAGCATCGCACACTACAGAGAATTTGTTCATGAAAGGAAGAGTCGCATGATGTCACAAACCTCACTGGTGTCTTATTTTAAGAACTTGCACAGCCACCCCAGCCTTCAGCAACCTCCACCCTGCTGAGTCAGCATCCAACCACATCAAGGCAGGACCCTCCACCAGCAAAAAAAATTATGACTCACTGAAAGCTCAAAAGATGCTAATCATTTTTTAGCAATTAAGTATTTTTTAATTAAGGTATACACATTGGGGTTTTTTATAGACATACTTTTGCACACTTAGTAAATTATGGTATAGTATACATATAACTTTTATCATACTGGGAATCAAAAAATTCATCTGTCATATTCACTTAATTGTGGTGGTGTGAAATCAGATCCCCAATCATCTCTGAGAGGTGCTTGCATATACTAGGCACTGTGTCATGAAAATGAGTACGACAGAGCAGCTCTTCTGATGAACTCTGACAAGTGGAGGATACTGACATTTATACCAACAACTGAAATGAAAAGCACAAACTGTGGTGGAGATATGCATGGGGTATCTTAGAAACAGAATGGGGATCTCACTCTACTTGGGAAAGGGATGAACGGGAATGGTCAGGAAGGGTTCTGTGGAGGGAGCCCCTAAGCTAAGTCTGGAAAGACAGAGCTAACCACAGGGTTGGAGGTAGGGAAGGCCAGAAAGGTCAAGAGAGCATTTCAGGACAGAGCACAAAATGACTAACAAGAACAAAGTGCAAAAATAAGAAGCAGCTTGCTACATGGAGGGAACCAGAGGCAAACTGGTATAGCTAGAGCCAAAGTATGACGAAGGGAATAGCACGAGACAGAGTTAAAAAGCTCAGATTTCATCCAGTAGGGTTAGACTTAAAATAGGAGCAGAAACCACATTTCAAAGAGATCCCTCTGGAGGAGACTGGAGGCAGGAAAGTTACTACAGGGTATCGGCTACAGATGATGAAAGCAGCGATAAAGGAGACTTAGTGACAGACTCGCTATGTAAGAGTAAAGGAGGAGGAGGTAAGTTTAACTTGCAGGTTAATAATTTTCAGGACCAGATGAATGAGGCTGCACTAAGCAGGACAGAACATAAGAGGAAGAGCCGGTCAGGGGAGCTGAGGTTCATGAGCTCAGTTCTGAATGCCTTGCACTTAAGGCACCTCAGCTACACAGCAACAGCGCGATCCGGTGTGCAGCTATACACAGCAGACTGAACCGCAGACACAGATTTGGGGATCACATACACATCGGTGGCAACTGAAGGTGTGTCTAAAGGCTCAGCGAGAAAGAGCACATGGAGGGAGAACAGCTAGGGTTAGAGATGGGGCCCCTAGCAGCATTAAAGCAGTACGAAGAGGAAGAGAGTTCATAAAGGGGACCAATAATAAGAGAAAAGAACCATGAGTGGAGTGTAATGAGTTTCAAGGAGTAGACCGCAACTCCCTTTAATACCATGAATTCTGTCTACTTCTATAAATTTCTTAAAAGAGCTTGTATTCACTGTCTATACTTCCTCACTTTCCATTCACTCCTTAACACATTAAACCCTGGCTTTTGTCTCACCACGCCACAGAGCCAGCACTCTTTCAGGTCACCAGTGACCTTCGTTATTGCCAAATGCAGTGATTCCTCCCTCTCCCCAAGTCAGTCACCAGATCCTGCCACCTTCTCCCGTGAACACTTGCGCACCCTCCTCTCTCCATTCCGCTCCCACTGCCACAGTTCCGACCTGTCTCCTGCACCCTGACCTACTGCAACAGCCTGTACCTTGTCTCTCTACTTCCAGACCTGCGCCTTTCACGTGTTTTTCAGATTACTGCCATAACGATGCCTCTATCTAAAATGCGGAGCAGTTAATCCTTCAGTGGCTCTCCTTTGCCTTTAGAGTGAAGACTACTCCTCAGAAATGTTTCCAAAGCCTACTGTGACCAGGTCCCTGCTCACCTTTCCAGTCCATCTCAGACAATCCACTCTACATTTCATGCTATCCAACAACAGCGAACTGCTTATGAAGGCCCCTCCATAACACTATGATGTTCTATATTCTTGTGACTTTACACATAAAGGACCCTCTTCCTTACACCTCCTCCCTTTCCTTCTGTTGTCTGGTGACTGACACCCCTTAAGACTAAGCTCACGTATGATTCAGGAAGCTTTCCCTGACCACACTCTCCTTAGGCTGAATCCTACTCTCCCAAAGCACCTTGAAAATCCTCTATAATACCTAGCAAGTACCACTGCAATTATTTACTTGTCTTTCTCCTCTAGACAGAAAGTGAGTTCCTAGGCTCAGGGACTGTCTCTCACTAATTGTGAGAACCTGGCACCTAGCATACAGATGCTTAAAGTAATCACATCTCTGCTAAGTGTTACTAAACTGATTGAGGTAACAGGCTTCCCTCTTTCCTCACACCTTCAGTAAGGGATGAGTAGGGTAAGTAATGGAATGTTTTTGTTTTTGTTTTTGTTTTTTAAGATTTTATTTATCTATCTGACAGAGAGACAGAGATCACAAGAAGGCAGAGAGGCAGGTAGAGAGAGAGGGAGAAGCAGGCTCCTTGCTGAGCAGAGAGCCCGACGTGGGGCTCGATCCCAGGACCCTGAGATCATGACCTGAGCCGAAGGCAAAGGCTTAACCCGCTGAGCCACCCAGGTGCCCCAGTAATGGAATGTTTTAAGAAGGTAAGCTTATTATAAATGGCTCCATGTCTAACCTTAGAAGCATGCAGGATATGCTAGAACACCAAGAAAACCAATGTTTTTTGCCCTGAGGAATAAATACTTAAGAGAGCCAACACTAATATGATCATACAGATAAGGACAGAAGGATAAAAAACCAAACCCTACAGAATAAAAAAACAAACAAACAAACAAACAAACCTGCAAGAGCACTCACAGTGGAAAAGTCTTGGACTAGAGAATCTAGAGCCCAGGATTCTAATTCCAGCTTTTTCAGGTGAACTAAATAACTCCAGTTAAGTCATTCAATTTATCTGAGCCTCGGTTTGTCTTTTAACTAATAATAGAATTAGGCTCGTGGACCTTATGGGTTTTTCCAACTACAGATCTGTTCCATAAATGTTCACATGCCATGGGTCAAAACCAGACAAAACTAGAAATGGTGACGAAAGAACGAATAATCAGAAAGAAAGCAGAGATGAGAAAGAGAACTAAAAGGAAAGATCAAGGGGGGAAAAAAGTGGAAGAACACTACTGGGAGAGCTGGAGACAGATTAGACACCAGGAAAATACGAGGTCAGGGAGAATTCTGAGTTTGGATACAGAAATTTTTTTTTTTTTAATAGAAAAAAAAGAGGGGGGCCTCAGTGTAGCAGGGAAAATCTTTAGGGTGTGGCTATAAGATGATCTACTTCTGACTGCAGATGAGCATTCTCAAAGATATTCCCACTGCCAAACAGCCTGTATCAGGCGAGCTGCAAACTAGAAGCAGTAAGTGAGCCTGAAACCACAGCCACCCTGCGGATACCTGCCAAAATCAGGAACTAGAGTCTCAGATTTCAAGCGCACCGTGAGGGATAGAAGAACAATGCCTTAAGCCCATATGAGGTGGGGCAATGAATTTCAGTCACAGCAGAGGAACCTGAGCAGGCTAATCTCCCCTTGGATAGCAATTATAAAATCCGGACAAAATATAAAATTGCAAGCATTTGAAATTATTTGAAGGCCTGGGAAAGTGACCAAAAGGCGGGCAGAACCTGGATGGGAATCTATGTGTGAAAAGAGATTTGTGAGGCTTTCTGCCAGAGGGTATTTCCCAACCTGAACAGCTCCTGGAAGCAAAAAGCCAAAGGCTTATTGGCTAGAGATGTCAGCGCAAAGATGCAGAGCAGCTGGAAAATCAGGGAGGAAACTCTGAAAGGGAGGGAACTACAAAACACACTAACCCCAGAATCTACACACAAACCTCACCCAAATCCTTAGCCAACTGCTAAACTGTGCTTGTGCAAGGAAAATCACATTGGGCCAGATGAAAAAGCAGCAGCTAGAAATTGAAAGAACTGAGCAAAAAGTGTAGCTGCTGCCCACTGCAAAGAAGACAGTGCTTGGAGTTCAAATACACCCACATTAACTGTCCGCTAGAATAAAAATCAACATGCTTCAGAAGAATATAACAGAATTCAACGTCCCTATTATGGACCATTTAGTGTCTAGTGTATGTTAGAAAATGACCAGACATGTAAAGAAATAGTAAAATGTAATCAAACTCAAGAAAAAGCTAATAAGAGAAACCAATCCTGAGGTGACCCAAATGTTGCAATTAGCACACAGGACTTTAAAGCACTAATTATGAATATTCTCAAGGAAGAGGGAAATGTCTCATAACGAATGAACAGATGGAATATCTCAGCAAAGAAATATAAACCAATAAACAGAAATTCTAGAGTTGAAAAAAGTCAGTAAAAAAAATCTACTGCATGCACTTAACAGATTGGAGAAGCAGAAAATCAATGAACTTGAAAACAGATCAACAGTAACTATGCGATCTTAAAGAGAAAAATGGTGATAGAAAAATGAACAGAGGGTGGCTCAGTGGGTTAAAGCCTCTGCCTTCAGCTCAGGTCATGACCCCAGGGTCCTGGGATCGAGCCCCGAATCGGGCTCTCTGCCTGCCTCCCTGCCTACTTGTGATCGCTGTCAAATAAATAAATAAGACCTTATAAAAAAAAAAAAGAAAGAAAAAAAGAAATGAAGGTGAGAAAAAGGACTCTAATTTAATAGAATTGTGCCAAAGTAAATTTCCTTATTTTGGTAATGTACAATGGTTATATAAGATTATCAATTGGGGCAGCTGGGTAACACACTGTATTATTTTTTTGAATTCTTATCTAAATTATTTCAAAATTAAAGTTTTGAAAAATAAAGGTGAAATAAAGACATTCTCAGATCAACAAAAATTGAGAGAATTTGTTGCCAATAAACGTGCACTAAAGGAATATTAAAAGTTGTTCAGAGGAAAGAAAAAAGAGCACCAGAAATGGTTAAGTATACGAGTTAAATACTAACACCTATACATTTTGTTGTTTTCTTAGGGTTTTTTTTAGTAACTGTGAATTAAAAATTAGAACACTGTATTGTGAGACCCATACCATTTACGTTTTATCTATGACAACAATAGCACATAGAACAGAGGGTAAGTGGAACTTCAGTTTTACAAGGCTCTTAAATTTTCAGTGAAACAGTATAGTTACAACTTTCAGCAGGCCGTAAGTTAAAGATACATACTGTAATCCTCAGAGCAAACACTAAAAAAAAAAAAAAAAAAAAAAAAAAAAAACTGCGGAGGCTTAGCTAAAATAACAGAGCAATTAAAATCCAATACTAAATGCGCGCACCTAAAATCCAAAACACTGATAATACCAAAGGCTGGCAAGGACGCGGAGCAACAGGAATCCTCATTCTCTGGTGTAATATAAAATGGTACAGGCAATTGGAAGACAACTGGTCACTTCTTACAAAGTTCAACACAGTCTCACCATACAACCCAGCCATCAGTGGGCACTTCACAAGTAAACTGAAAACTATGTCCACGTAAAACTCTATACACAAATGTTTATTGCAGCTTTATTCACAGCCGCTAAAAACTGGGAGCAACAAAGATGCAACAAAGAGCAACAAAGATGGGGAATAAACAAACTGATGCATCCATACAACGGGCTATTCATGCAAGAACATGGATGAATCTTAAGTGCATTTTGCTAAGCGCAACAAGTCAGACTCAAGAGGCTACATATTGTACGCTTCTATTCATGCGACACTCGGAAAAAGGCAAAAGTACAGGAAGAGAAAACAGAACAGTAATCACAAGGGTTTGGTGGAGGGGGTGTAACTGACTGAAAGAGGACTTGCAGAGAAAATTTTAGGATGATGGGACTTTCTGTATAGCACTAGGGTGGCGAATGAATGACTCTGCATTTGTCAACCCCCACAGAACTATACACCATAAAAAAACATAACACTAACATAAGCAAAGTCTAAAAAGGAAAAATGACCCAGGATGTCAGGAGACCCAGGACAGACTGCAGACTATGACAAATGAATCTACCTATACTACAAATGTAGGACACAGAAGTATGGGGTGGGGAGGCAGAGAGTTGACCCTTTAAGTTATGTTGGAAAAGGGTACTCTCACTAGAAATTTAAGGGGAAGAACAAAAGTAACTACACATAAATACTGTACTTGAGCTGGAAATCTGTTTCTCATTTCGTTTCTCAATTCTGAAGCTGTTTTACATGTATACTGAGGTAAGTAAAATGGATGGTAGCTGGTGGGTGCCAGGTTTCACAATGTTGGAGGGGAAAGTTACGGATAAGCAGGTAGAAAAGGTAATACTGAATTACAGTAGGTTACAGGAGCATGGACTTATACTCAAGTATCTGTATATATAAACATGTATGTATAAGACACATACATAAGCAGGTACAGAAATGATGACAGATATGTGTATACACATGGATTACTAGCACATACTACCGAGCTCTGTCTGCTGACAGGGCCGGGAAACAAGGACACCCAAGTACCAACAAGTACTTCTACAAGGCAGATCTTACTTTCTAAGTACCACTATCCATTAAAAGTAGCCAGGGCCCCTTGGAGAAACGGCCAGTTCTAAAGCTGGCACAGGGAAAGCGCAAGATGAGTCTGGAGCATCCTGCAGTGTCAGAAAGTCAGGGAGTGCTCAAAAAATAAAAGGACAGGGCACACAAAAGGGACACCTTAAAGAACTCCCCGTAGCTAAAAAACAGAACAATCTGAGCAACAAAATAAATAATATATTACTAGGCTACAACAGTATAAAATACGTATGACTCATTACTGACCAAAAAAGTAACTGACTAAATGAGGTGATGAAACAAATCCTTATAGAAAAAGTCCAAATATTATACGTAGATATCCCACCCATAGGTTGCCTTTTGCATGCAAGTTGCACTTAGCGACATTTCTAGAGAGCAGAGTACAGAAAGGGAAAATGAGTAACTTCATTTTTTTTTTAAAGGTTTTATTTATTTACGTGAGCAACAGAGATAGCGAGAGAGAGCACAAGCAGGGGGAGCAGCAGGCAGAGGCAGAAGTAGGCTCCCCACCAAGCAGGGAGCCTGATGTGGGGCTCGATCCAGGGAACATGACCTGAGCTGAAAGCAGACACTTAACCGACTGAGCCACCCAGGCACCAATGAGTAACTTCAAAGTAGAGAAACTGGCAAACGCTGATTACCTTAACCAAGTGATTAAGGTCAGCATCACAAGGGATGTCCTGTGATGTACTGGTTAAAATGATTTGATGAGAAGGGCACTCCTCCACTGTAGTATTCTTTCCAAAAACAAATAACCTCAGTCCAACCATGAGAAAAACAACAAATGAACCCAATTTGAGGGACATTCTACAAAATAAGTGACCATATTCCAAAAAACTGACAGGATCACAAAGAGCAAAGACTGAAACTGTCACAGATCACAGAAGACTAAAGAGAATGACAGTTACATGCAATGTGGGATCCTGAACTGGAACAGAAAAAGGACTTTAGTGGGAAAACTGGTGAAACCCAAGTAAAATTTGGTATATTACTAATAACATATGAATGTTGGGTCTGATAAATTGTACCACGGTAATGTAATGAGTAGTAATAAAACTGGATGAGGGGTGCACAGGAATTCTTCATACTATCTGCAAATTTTCTATAAATCAACAATCATTAAAAAACAAAGTGGTGTTTTTTTTTTAAGATTTTTTATTTATTTATTTGACACACAGAGATCACAAGTAGGCAGAGAGGAAGAAGTAGGCTCCCGGCTGAGCAGAAAGCCTGATGCGGGGCTCAATCCCAGGACCCTGGGATCATGACCTGAGCCCAAGGCAGAAGCTTTAACCCACTGAGCCACCCAGGTGACCCAATAAAGTTTGTTTTCAAAAAATAATTTTCAAAACAGCTCCCCCTACAACTACAGAATACACATTATCCTCAAATGCAAATAGATTATTCACCTAGGTAAACTATATAGTGGGCCATAAAATGCAGCTTAATAAATTTCAATAAGATCAAAATATTATGGAGTATATCCTCTGACCTCAAGAGAATTAAACTGGAAGTCAGTAACAGTGAGATATCCAGAAATGTCTAAATGTTTAGAATTAAACAATCTAACTCAATGGGTCCTAAATTCCTTAATTAAACAATGTAACTCATTGGATCCTAAGTAACTCATGGATCAAAGAATGAACCAAAATCCAACACGAATTTCTAGGAAAAAAAACTCTCAGCAAACTGCGAACAGAAAGCAACCTTCTCAACTCAGTAAAGGGAATCTACAAAAAACCTATAGCTTACAACATATTTAACGGCAAAAGACTGACGATCTTCTAAAGATTAGGAAGACAGAGATGTCTCTTACTACTTCTATTCAACATCTGCACTGAAGTTCTAGTTAGTGCAATAAGGTCAGAAAAAGAACAAAGGACATTTGGGTTGGAAAGGAAGAAGTTAAACTGTCTACATTCATAAATGACCTGACCCTCTACGTACAAAATCTGATGCAATCTACAAAAAAGCTACTGTACAAAGTGAGCTTCACTATAATAACGTAATAAATACAATGATATTTGTCATAATGAAAAATTCAAGCTTTTAAGCATAAATTAGGAATTTCAAAAAACACTCATCTGCCACCATGAACCCTAGCTTCCCATTAAAGATTTTGATGATGAGAACAAGTAATGTTAACAAATATAAGATTGACGGTGTGTAGCATCAACATTTGGCAGGTCTGAAAAACTCAGCAAACCCATATTTTCCAAATGACCAGTACATCATGTTATAAAATCATGCACCAGGAAAAGATTCATCCAAAATAGGAAAAAAAAATGGATTTTAACGTAACAGTACGGCAAGTTTTTTGATATGGTTCCAGATACCATATTACAAATCACATCTAAGAAACTATCACTTGCTGAGTTTTTAATCAAAACATATTAATACCAAAAAACAAAAAACAAAAAAACAACAACAAAAAAAACCCCACCATAATATGCCTTCCTTTTCTAACTACCTACGGATAATGCTGAATTTTCTAAAGCTAAATTTTCTTCAATTTCTTCAATTAACATAGTGCAAAAGACTCAATGCAGAATCCTGCTATCTGGTATTAAGCCAAACATGAATGAGATTTACAAAAATGCTAATCAATGCCATTCTTCTATTTGCTTTGTTTGGGGAATGTTATTTTTCTTTAAAAATGTGGCAATTATGTTAGCATAATGGCTTAAGTTTTGGGTTTTTTTTTAAGATTTTATTTATTTATTTGACACAGAGAGAGAGATCACAAGTAGGCAGAGAAGCAGGCAGAGAGAAAGAGAAGCAGGCTCCCTGACAAGCAGAGAGCCTGATGCAGGGCTCGATCCCAGGACCCTGAGATCATGACTTGGACCGAAGGCAGAGGTTTAACCCAATGAGCCACCCAGGTGCCCCATCTTTATTAAGTTTTTAATGAACGAATAAACACTTTTTGAACATCTCAGTTCAGTTTCTAATATAGTAAATATTAAAGGACATATTCCACATAAAAAGTTTTTTGGGGGTCCTCAGCAATTTTTAAGAGTATAAAGGGGTCTTGAGATCAAAAAGTTTGAGAATCACCAGGCTAAATGCTAGAACAATGTCCTTTAGTAGGCAAGAGGAGATGGGCTCTAACATGTAAACAAGGGACAGACTTTGGACAGAAGCACATTTAAGTCATCATGCTAATAGACAGAAAGTTAGCATATATGGGTAGATGTTGGTCGTAGGGGTCAATGAGACACCGTAAGTAGCTCACTGCTAAGGCACTGAAGAGAAGCCTCAAGAACTACATTTTTTTTTTTTCAAGAACTACATTTTAAAGATATTACACAAAAAAGACTCCAGACTCCCACCCATCACTCATCCCCCCTAAACCTTAGAAAATATCCCTCGAAGTGACCAATGTCAAAAACAAAGGGTACGGCGCTTGAGTGGCTCAGTTGGTTAAGCAACTGTCTTCAGCTTAGGTCACAGTCCCGGAGTCCCGGGATCAAGTCCCACATCAGGCTCCCAGCTCCATGGGGAGTCTGCTTCTCCCTCTGACCTTCTCACCTCTCATGCTCTCTCTCACTGTCTCTCTCTCAAGTAAATAAAATCTTAAAAAAAAAAAGGGGGGTTATCCTATCGGCAGCACCAGAGTTATTTGTCCAGAGCTTTAAAAAGCTTTGAGAAGGAAAAAAAAGGAGGAGGAGGCGTATTCTAAGCATGAGAAATGGCACGTGGGGACCTCAGAAACAAAAGCAAGCAAACTGCGTGTCATTAAATTTGTGCTTAGAACAGAGAGTGAGGGAGAGTAATTTAAGAACAGTTAGGGAAGGTTAGGGCCAGATGGAAGAGAAAATAAAAACGTGGGAAACATTCAGGCTTACCTGTCCACTCCGTCCCAGCGATATCCAGGCCAGATATTAAATCTGTTGGGAGGTGGTGCGGGACCACTGTATCGAGGTCTCACTAGTGAGAGAAGAGAAAGAGAAAAGTTAGTTATCTATGTAACTCACTTCAGAGCTGGGTGGCAGAAGTAACAAAAAATGTTATACAGAAATCTCTATGAGCTGAGCCCAAATTCACAAACACAAGGAACCTAGAGCCGTATGGGAAAGCCCACACATGTGCCCAGCTAAAGACCCTCTCTCCTTCCACAGGTCACCTCCATCTCTGGTGAGTCCTGGAAGGCTCACCTTTCTTATTCTTATTCTCCTTGGCTTTACTCTTCTTGATAAAGCTAGCCATGGGGTCCCCCTCTCTCTCCTGTTCTCTCAGCATCCGGTCCAGATCTTCATCATCAATATAGCGGGCCAGAGGCTTCTGCATTTCCTTCACTGCGTCCTCCACGTTTTGTTGCTGCTGCCGGCTCTGGGCTAGTCTGGGCAAAGAGAATCAAGAGTGTCTGCTACCCTGTGTAACATTTCCCCTCTTACACTGAGACAGACCATACGACTACATTTGGAGAGAATCTCCTTTTTCTAGCAGCATAGGCCACATATTTTCAGGAGTAAAATTCCTAGAACACCAACGGAAAGCGTGGAATCCATCAGTTTCTTAGAAAGGAGACTGAACACACTGCATTTTCCATTCCTGAAAGAGCTCTGAAGGCACAGCAATGAACTAGCTGATCAGAAAAGTAGAGAATGAGCTTCTAGTCCGAGCGCAGTCTTGTTCCTCCTTTCAGTCGTTCTCTTACCCTTTTCCCCACTGAGCGTACAGCTCGTCCCTCTCCGAGTCCTTCTCTGCTTTTCTCCTTTGCTCTAAACGTTCCAGTTTCAAATTCCTCTTACGGCCAGATTTATCTCGAAATACAGTTTCAGCATACTGGGATTCAGCTGCAAAGGAAAATTCTGCTTTTAAAGATAAATACCAGGTATCAAAATCAGAAATAATTCTAACAGTTGAAATCAACCACTTGGGAATCTGATGCCGGATAAAAACTTTTGCAGCCAGACTACAAATAGTTCCTACCAATATCTAACCTTTTTCAAGAAGGAAAAGAACCCCTTGGGCCCACTAAGAAGTTAGAATAATGCAAAAAACAGGAGCTGAAATTTAGTAAAATTAAAAGTTTAAAATATCACGTACAATAAACTATATTAAAAAAATAATAATAAGGGGCACCTGGGTGGCTCAGTTGTTAAGCATCTGCCTTTGGCTCGGGTCATAATCCCAGGGTCCTGGGATTGAGCCCCGCATTGGGTTCCCTACTCAGCGGGAGGCCTGCTTCTCCCTCTCCCACTACCCCCTGCTTGTGTTCCCTCTCTCACTGTGTCTCTCTCTGTAAAATAAATAAATAAAATCTTTAAAAATAATAATAATAGGGGCGCCTGGGTGGCTCAGTGGGTTAAGCCGCTGCCTTCGGCTCGGGTCATGATCTCAGGGTCCTGGGATCGAGTCCCGCATCGGGCTCTCTGCTCAGCAAGGGGCCTGCTTCCCTCTCTCTCTCTCTCTGCCTGCCTCTCTGTCTACTTGTGATCTCTCTCTGTCAAATCAATAAATAAAATCTTTAAAAAAAAAAAAAATAATAATAATAATAATAAAATCTACATGCGCCTTGATTGGTCTCTGCACTTTCACATTTTTACCTTCAAACGCCAGGGTTTCCCGTTTCTTGAGCTCCTGCTCCTCTCGGTGCACGTCAGCCAACACCAACCCAGTTTTAGCCCCGGAATACATGTATGCAGCCTATGCAATGGAAAGGGAGCACCCAACATTAATGAAACAATGTAGCAGCACACTGCAGGGTACACACAGGTGCATTTTTGCCTGATGATTAGCAATAACCAAAAAAAACTCTAGCCTTGTATTCTCATTACTGATCACAAGATTCACAAAATAAACAAGAAATAAAATTGAATTTGATGGCAAATTAATAGTACTACCAAGTTTTAAGAATAAACAGAAACACATACCAAGAGAATATTAAAGAAAAGGCATAGCATATATTTCCGCCTTTTCGGTATATAAACTGCACACATGAAGCCACACTCTCAGGTCACCTGCTCAGAAACCCGTATCAAGCTCTAAGCTCTCCAGTAGAGACTCACACTGATAAAATATTTCATTTCAACTACAAACTCAAGCAAATCCAAGGTCCTTCAATTGTGGATAAATTTTAGGATCATGACAAGTTATGACCAGATCAAACCTTTTTTATTAAACTCCATTTCATATCAAGATAAACAACCGACCCACAAATGGAGTACAGAGTATATCATGCACTATGTACTCAATTTGATTACTACGAAATTGTCCATGAAGTAAACGACACATAAAATGTCAAAGGGTCCAGTTGCCACACAAACCTCTTTTCCCCAAAAGAGAAGAACCCCAATTCCTGAGTCTGGGACAGCCAACAAGGACCATGTGGGTGACAGAGGAGACCTACCTAGAAAGTCTGGGTTGGAGGGAAATGTGCACACTGCAGGCTCTATTCCTGTTTCTTATCCAGCTCACTGGAGTAAGATTCTGTCCCGAGCACCAGTGTGCTTTACAAAACAATTGCTCAGAGTTCATGTGGATGCTCTGGGCAATTCATGCTTTATCACAGATTTAAAATGAAACAAAACACTGACATCCCAGTTGGCATGATTTCTAAAAGTTGTTTTATATTTTAAATGCCTCTCTTTAAGCTCTGGATACACAGACTCGCAGTCCAATTTATAATAAAAATTGCTTAGGCTAATGTCTCACGTTGCCTGGGCACTGTGCTAAGTTTTATTTACCCTGACTTGTTTGACTCTCACAGTAACCTTATGAAGTACATACTACTATTATCCACGTTTTACAGATGAAGAAGCTGGGGGTTAGAGATATTCCACAGCTTAGTCCAATATCACAAACAGCATTTGAAGAAGTAGGACTCAAATGTATGGCCTGCTTAACACAAGGTTTGTACTCTGAACTCTACCCGGTAAACTACAGTTCTCAGTTCACAGGAAGTTTTTGGAAAAACTTCAGAGGAAGTTTTTCCCGACCTATTAAAAAATGAGATTTGTGGAATTAAGAGGCTAGAAAGGCAGAAGGCACTTAGGAAACCTGGTGTTTGCAAGTTCATCTGGGCTAGGTTATAGGCAGTCCTGGCCTCAGAGAGAAGCAAAGAGCTCTAGAGGTAACTCTACACTAGATTTACTATGCCATTAGGAGCTACCTCCTCCCTCTCTGATTTGTATATCTGAGACATGTACATAGCTAGGAAACAGAAGTCACTCTAAGGAAAGGATATGGCTCCTGAAAATTCCTACCTTCTTTTCTAGAGGCTGACTCCTTCGAGGTGGAGACAGATCAGAATCAGAAGACTGGACCCTCTGTTTCCTCCTTGGTGGAGACAGGTCAGAATCAGAGCTCCGACGTGTAGGTCTATTTCGTGGAGGTGACAGATCTGAGTCAGAATCCCTGTGCCCTGAACTTTGTTTATGTCGAGGAGGAGAAAGATCTGAATCTGAGGCTTTCCGACTGTCACTTGCATAGGAGGAAGAATCCAAGGTGTGACTCGGATGTCTCCTAGGTAAAGAGCTTGTGTGAAACTTCCTATGGCTGGGGGAAGAGTCTAGAAATTAAAAAATGAAGTCTTTAATCCCCTTGGCAGAATCTTAAAAACAGAACTTACCAAGCTAATATTCAATATTCATTCAGTCCTCCTCTAAAGAGCTATCACTCACCTAAACACAAGTGCAAATGACACAGGAGAAGAGCAGAGTCAGGGACAACTTTCAAAACCAACAAACAGGATGTGGGGATCTATTCCCAAGCTACTAGTGACCGTGACTAGCATGTAAAACCTCAATATACTCACCTATGTCATATTTATCTGAACACAGAATGGGCAAAACAACTTGCACTCAGATTTCAGTGATGTGGCAAAAGTTAAAAAACTACCTAGAATATACCTGGGTGGCTCAGTTGGTTAACCATCTGCCTTCGGCTCAGCAAGGCTCCCTGCAAGGGGAGAGTCAGGAGAAGTCTCTTTCTTCCTCTCCCTCTGCCCCTCCCCCCGCTCATGCTGGGGCAGGCACATGCTCTCTCTCAAATAAAATCCTCAAAAAAAAAAGAAAAAAAAAAAGAAAACAAGACCTAGGGACAAAGACTGAGTAAACGAATCTCACTACACAGGCCTGAGTTGTAGACAGAAACATCATAAATCAAGTCCAAAACAGGCAATCTTCAATGGTCTTTAAAAAAAAAAAAAAAGTCTTAAAAATATTTATCCCTCTTACTCAGTAAGTCAATTTCTCCTTAGTTTTCTAGGAAACTTATCTAGAAGTACTTACATTTCCAGGAAACCCAACTAAAAGTAGATAAGGAAATAATCCAGAATGGGGAAGTGATTTATGTACAAAGTTCATTTTAAAATTATAAAAGCAAAAATTTAGAAATAACCTAAAATATGCAGCATTAATGAAATGGTTAAGCACATTTATGTAACAGAACACCAATAAAGATCATACCGACAAAGTGATGTTTTTTATGACACAAGGAAGACAACGTTAAGTGAAAAAAACAGGCAAAATTATACATACTACACGTATATACTACATAGAAAGGGCTTAACTACATAAAAAGTGCATAGAAAATAGACCATTGGCCACAACACAAAGAGTGAATGGCTCTGAATGACAGAATTTTGTATAACTTTCCTTCTACTTCTTTACGCATCTCTATACACTATGAAATTTCTACATTAGACATGTAGTATCTTCTTATGGGGTGGGGAGAAAAACAAAAAGATATATAAAAACGTCCTCCTTGACACTGTAAATTTTAACTCTCCTCAGCCCAACCTCTTCCCACTTCCCTATAGTTTTTAAAACTCCAAAAAATACCATTCTCGTTTCTAAAGACCACAAGTAAGAGGTCCAAAAGAAAGCACCCAGGGGTTAATTCCCTCTTATGGGCAATCAAATGCTTACCTTTAGAATCATGCTTATGAGATTTTGCTTGCTTTTTTCGTGGAGGAGAGACGTTGGAGTTATACTCATACTTGCTTTTCTTTGGGAGTGATGCATGAGATGGTCCCGGCCCCTTCCAATGTGGAGAAGTTTTGCTGGAGGCTCTTTCCGGGGCTTTACTGCTTTTGGTTCTTGCATTAGCAGCCAAATCAGGGGAGTCACGGTGGGCCCTCCTGAGCTGCGATGTGTCCAAGGAGTCAAGAGTCCTTCTCGGTTGAGATGTGTCAGGGGAGCTATTTCGGCCCCTTCTGGGAAAAGAGCTATCTGAGGAACTGTGATGGGCCCTCCTAGGAAGAGATGGATCTGGTGTGTCGTGATGGGCTTTCCTAGGAGACACACCTGAAGAGTGACGATGAGGCTTCCTGAGGGGAGAAGGATCCAGAGAAGCACGATGGGCCCTCCTGGGAGGAGATGGGTCTGGGGTGTCGTGACGGACCCTCCTGGGGGGAGATGAATC